>NC_048575.1:22284953-22387453 GCF_013265735.2 Oncorhynchus mykiss | reverse complement strand
TAATTATGAGCTTGGAAGGCACTATGGTGTTGAAGGCTGACCTGTAGTCAATGTACAACATTCTTACATAGGTATTTCTCTTATCCAGGTGGGACAGTTTGAATAACCTATCAGGCTGAACACAAGCAGAGGGTGGGTGGACACCAGTCTGATGGAAAGGTGATCTTTGGTTGTGTCAAATGTAAACCACCTGGACATGAACTCTTGGTTAGACTGTCTCAACCCTCACCTTAGCTTTATGTCCACATCCCGGCTCAAGTGTTGGACTAGTAACCGCAAGGTAGCAAGTTCAAACCCCTGAGCTGACAAGGTACAAGTCTGTCGTTCTGCCCCTGAACAGGCAGTTAACTCACTGTTCCTAGGCCGTCATTGAAAATAAGAATTTGTTCTTAACTGACTTGCCTAGTTAAATAAAGGTTTAATTGTTTATTTTTTTTTATAAAAAAACACTAACCTTTGTCACTACCCAAACCCTAACCCTAGTTGGGATGAGGACATGAAGCTAAGATTAGGATTAGGGTCCATGACCTTAAAGGGTTACTTTGGGATTTTTGCAATGAGGCCCTTTATCTACTTCACCAGAGTCAGATGAACTTGTGGACACCATTTGTATGTCTCTAAGTATGAAGGAAGTTAGAAGGTGTTTTGCGAGCCACTGCTAACTAGCGTTAGCCCAATGACTAAAAGTCTATGGGTATGTGTAGCATACTGCCAAAATCCCAAACTATCCCTTTAATCTTGGTATCCCTCTCCTTACCTAAACCTACTGTCAGGCCATGTGAAGAGGACGACACATTCACATTCAAACAAGCATTCCAGTGAGGCTTATATGTAAAAGTTTGCTAACCTTTTATTTCCTTCAGAGGCCATAGCAGAGGCCATATGTTGTTCAATCTAATTCTGCACTATCTCTCTCCCAAGTCATTCATCGAAGGACGTTTACCACACAGCTCACTGTCTGAACCAAAATAAAGCAAGCCTTGGGCAAAGGAAAGAATAGCTCCATTATCAGGAAGGATGGCAGAAACCTCATGGGTTGACAGAAATGGGAAGATTGCTCATTGAATTAAAGCAGGGGAAACCAGGTCAGTGTATTAGAGGGAAAGTATTTGTTTCTATTTTCCAAGAATTCCTTTTGGTGGTGACTGCTGGCTGGCCCACACTGAATGCCAACATTTTCATGGAGGGTTCAATCAAATTGAGCATCAACCCGCAGTGTTGAAGGTGTGAGCTGATAAATTGGTGAGCTCCTCCTCTTGTGTGTCACTAACCACTCCGTTCCTTATTACCCCTAACTACTAGAAAAAGTGTAGGTTCTATCGTTAATAGAAACAGTTATGTTTTGATGTTCATTTGGACAGGGGATTTATATCCCAAGTCTAATTGAGGTGTAGACAATAGAACATCATGTAGTCACATGTTTTTACTTGTAACTCGGCTGCATGAATTTCTAACACGGCTGCATCCGATTTGTCGGATATGAAATCGGGTGTGGTTTCTTTGCATCCAATAGCAGTGTGCACAATAAGGCAACGCTTGTGGATTTGACAACGCAGTACCACCTCCGGCACAGCCAAAACAACCGCTACGTGGATGTCAGCTAGTGAGAGTTTGATAGAATCTTACCCTTAATTGCGGCCTCGTGGTAATGTCACTGAGAGCAACGTGAAAGGAAATAGCTGATATTGCAATAAAAACAATTGTCTTTACTCAGCCTCTGCCTTGCCACCAACACAATAAACTCATTAACTTAATTTCTTCATCAATAATAATGGACTGATGGTCGTGACTTCCTGGGTGACCAGGGCACCCAATTGGACAGTTTTCACCCCGACAGCAGAAAAAGAGACAGAGGCAGAGTGCAATTTCAGTGTTTCCTGAAACGACCTGAAGAAAATGAACAGAAAGTGAAGTGGCCTAAATCCAAGAACATCATTATTTCTGGGAATCCATGACCTGAAAGGACCTTTTGCCACTTTGCAAAAGGTACAGTGTTATTATTTTTCCTTTTCAGAAATCTAGTGTGGGTGAATCAGACAGCTATTGCAGAGAAAGAGTTTCACCCCAGTTTATGTTTTTCTCACAGTTTATTGCAATCTAAACTGTAAGAAAAACATATACTGAGGTGGAAACTATTTCTCGGTAATGGCCGTCTGATTCACCCTGTCAGGTTATTTGGTTTTTGTCCATGGCGAACTACTGAGTAGTAGAAGTGGTATTTCTCATGATGGACATCATGTATATAGCACTGGTTGAATTAATGAAATTATGTTGAACCAACGTGGAATAGACTTTGAATGTGGTGGGTTAGCTCTCAAAGTGCTTTAAATTGAATGGACAAACAGCCCATCTGCCAACAATTCAATTGGATTCAATCTTTATTTAACCTGGAAAGACTCTTAATGTTAGGAACCTCTTTTGTAAAGGCAGCACGTGGGTGATGCATGCATGGCAGCCATTTTGCAAACAGAATAAATGCATAAGGGGGGTAGCTACTTGTGGAACAACTAAGACTCTCAGTCTAGTCTACTTTATTCCACATCTATCCATTTTATTGCTTTCGTTTATTGCCTCTAAATCTTTTTCCCAGAACAGTCATTCTGTATAAACCTCAAAAAGTTATTCCTGTTGGAAACGTTTTCCGATGAACTTTACATCACTTCTCTTCTTAACGCTTAAATGCTCTTAAGATTGCCATGAATTACATCATCCATTTCTCAAATCATGTTTCTCCAAATTACACCTCCACCATAGTACCTTTATAAATCACATATAGCTATTCCTCTGTCTCTGTTTACCTATTGCACTCTCTCTTCTCTGTTTCATCGAGAAAAGCTTCAGGCCATTGAACTTCCCTTCACATACTGACGGGTTGAAACTCTACAGGGTTCTGCTGAGTAATGAAGAATGTTCTGGCAACTTCTTTCTTTGAAATTTGATCTGCCCTCAGATTACAAAGGCTAGCATGCTAATTGCTAACCAACCCCAACCCCATGGCTGGTTCAAACGCTGGATATACCTGTAGCCTTCACAGTACACAGGTGCATTCTGGATCTAATTCCACTCACATGACTGCTGTCCTCAGCATTGCCACTTCTCCCCTGTTTGTAACAATAAAAGTCACATATATATATATATGATAGCCCGGGGCAGTTCAGTGCTAGCGGGGGTGTTTGATTCTAGGAGGACGTCCCCGGTGATGACAGAAAATGCCTCCACACAGACTCAACTAGAATCTTCCATGGTTTATTCAGCAAGTGGAGCAGCTAGCTCAAAGCAGTGACACACTCTGTAGGGTTTTTTGCATCAGCAGATGAAAGGGCAATCATATCTCTATGGGGATAGGGAGTTTATCAGACTGGGCTCTTGTTGCTGACGCCCTGTCACTGTGTTCAACACTCATCTCCTTGACAGCAACTGGCTGTGAATGTTAAAGACTGGCGGCTTGAGGAGGAAAAAGACGAGGTCCTTTAACAAAGAGAATAGCCATGGAATGGACGCTTAGAAAGAAAGTTTCAACGGAAACTGAAGTGTGACCCCAAAGTTGTATGCATGTATGGGTCTAAAACAATTTTTAAACTAGGCATGTCAGTTAAGAACAAATTCTTATTTACATTGACAGCCTACCAGGGAACAGTGGGTTAACTGCCTTGTTAAGGGGCAGAATGACAGATTTTTACCTTGTCAGCTCGGGGATTCAATCCAGCAACCTTTCGGTTACTGGCCCAACACTCTAACCACTAGGCTACCCGAGGGGTCTTTCATAGTAATTGGTCACAGTGATCATTTATTTAAATGTTGTATTGTTGCTTATAAGTCACATAAGCCACACGTGAGTGTATGAATAACGTGGTGACATATAACTGAAACAACGGTGCTCAACCCAGGGCCAAATCAATTAACCTCTTGTTTGCCAATCACTTTTCCCTATCTACTCACGTTTGGGGAGGAACCTGTGACCTGAGTGTCTTTCCTCCTCCGTGTGGTCTAGATGAACCCTGATTCTCAAATCAACACTATCCCCTACCCCCTAGATGTAGATCAAAGAGAGAGAGAGGAGGGGAGGATCACTCTGGTATGCATAAGGCAGACCTATCTCATCCTCGCCATGGGCCAAATGACTCTCTTTGTGCCCCAGAAGGAATTGTTATCGCTTGGTAAGAGTCACCAGGAGATCAGCCATTAGTTTCCATCAATTTGACTTTGTGGCAAGCCACTAGTAAGCAGGCTAGGTGGAACACCGACTGACTGGCTGCCAAGGGACTTGCAAATGAATGGTATTTTTCTCTTTGATGTATGAACACTTTTAAAATATAGATGGCAAATCAGGGGCATGTACGATCATTTGCTCGTATATACTGAAGACATCTCCTCTGCAAATCTACTTCCCTGCGCCTGAAAAGGTAGCTCAGAATAAGAGTCATTCTGTCTGTGATGACGTGAGGTCTCTGATCTGTGTAATCGTATTTAGCCAGCGTTTGTTTCGTGGATGGACCGGTGCAGTAGGTGATTTATATGCTTTGAGACAAGAGGCTGGCCTATTCGAAAATAAAACCAAAACATGATCAAGTAGCTCCCAAGCTCACATGAAGATCATATATAATTCATGAGTATCTATAAATCCTGTTCTCATGTCTCTTGCTGATGGGGACACCAGGCTGGCTCAATTTAATTGCTTTGTAATCAAAACCGCTGAACCTTGTTGTTGATGGTGATATTTACTCACATGTTGTTTTTTACCCACTCACCATTAATGGTCTTGTAACTTTGGCTGAATTGATTTAATTTACCATGCTTCCAGAGGAAATTAATTGCCATGAGATGAACACCACTTTTTAATTCTATGTAGTGACTCCCTTTACTAATGATGATTAAGTCCTATAGAGCTTGATGTGACAGTGGGATCATATTAATTGTCCTTTATAATTTACCTGCGTTGGGAAATGGATTTAATGGTAATTGAATGAAGTGAAGCTGTATTATTGAACTATGTATTTGCTGTAGGGCACAATGTAATGAAGTGAAATTGAAGAGTTTTTGTTGTTATATTTAGTGTGCATGGGAACTCACACTTGCACACAGCCGGCAGCACGTGCGTACACACACACACACGCACACACACACACACACACGCACACACACACACACACACACACACTTACGCACACACACACACACACACACACACACACACACACACACACACACACACACACACACACACACGTACCGCCGAGTCTGTTGGCGGAAGATAAGGAGCCGGAGCAAACAAGGACAATAATGATGTTCCTCCATCTTTACCCCTCTCCCTCCCTCGTTGACTCTGTTCCCTAAATGTCATGGCAACCAAGAAATCCCCATTCCTTCCTCACAAGTTGTCTTATTGAAGACAAGGCATTCTGCTTTAACTACACAGACCCTGGCAGCTTCCCAACTGGCACCCTATTCCATACATAGTGCACTACTTTTGATCAGGGCTCGTAGGGCTCAGACCAGCGCCCAAAGTTATCTGACCAAAAGTAGTTCTAGTCAAAAGTAGTGCACTATATAGGGAATAGGGTGCCATTTGAGATGGAGATCCGTAGATGAGTTAATGTATTTCAGTCATATTGAACCAGCAGCTGCATAGTCACAGACTGATAGAGAGTAATTATATTGGGCTAATGGATGCGGTAGAGAGCAAACATGATTACGGGCCCAGATTTTCAAATAAATGGCCTGAGGAGAAGTCTCTCTCTGTGTGTTGGGATACATTTACTTGTTTACCTCTGTTGCAGTTTACCTGCCTTAATTGACTTAATGTTTTCTATTCTTATTCTACTGCTGCCTAGAGCACTCACTTACTCTATGACACTCAGGGGCGGACTGGGACAAGCATCCGGCCATGACATTTTATCCACAAAAGCCCACATCACTGCGTGCTCCCCCGTCTCCCCTACCAGCCACACAGTGGAGATACAAATCACCACTATAAATGGGCCTCTGCTCTAGCCATTTTCTTTGCCTCCTTGTTGTGCCGCCTGCCTGTCTCAGCATCTTCTCTGCTGTCACTCTGTGCTTCTTGTTCTCTGTCTGTCTGTCTCTCTGCCTGCCTGTCTGCTTAAGAGGTATACGTTATAAAAGCCAAGCTAACAACTTAAGCTATATTGCAAATTAGTTCCTGTCATATGTGTTCCCCTGAATCAATACCTACCGTAAGTGTTAATTACTAAATCAAATCAAATCAAATGTTATTGGTTGCATACACATATTTAGCAGATGTTATTGCGGGTGTAGCAAAATTCTTGTGTTCCTAGCTCCAGCAGTACAGTAATATCTAACAATTCACAACAATACACACAGATCTAAAAGTAGAAGAATGGAATTAAGAAATATAGAAATATTAGGATGAGTAATGTCAGAGTCGGGAGTATCAATATATATGTGATGGGATGTATAGACATTATGGACAGTATGTGGATAGAATATTTATTATATCTGTACAATACGTAGTATAGAATAGTATATATACAGCAATAATTGAATAGGATGGCATTAACTAGAATACAGTATATATAGTTGAAGTCGGAAGTTTACATAATCTTAGGTTGGAGCCATTAAAACTTGTTGTTCAACCACTCCACAAATTCCTTGTTAACACACTATAGTTTTGGCAAGTCGGTTAAGACATCTACTTTGTGCAGGACACAAGTAATTTTTCCAACAATTGTAGTGGGTCAGAAGTTTACATTCACTCAGTTGACTATGCCATTAAACAGCTTGGAAAATTCCAGAAAATGATGCTTCTGATAGGCTAGTTTATATGATTTGAGTGAATAGGAGGTGTACCTGTGGATGTATTTCAAGGCCTACCTCCAAACTCAGTGTCGCTTTGCTTGACATTATGGGGAAATCAAAATAAATCAGCCAAGACCTCAGAAAAAAAATAGTAGACCTCCACGAGTCTGGTTCATCCTTGGGAGCAATTTCTAAACGCCTGAAGGTACCACGTTCATCTGTACAAACAATTGTACACAAGTATAAACACCATGGGACAACGCAGCCGTCATACCGCTCAGGAAGGAGACACATTCTGTCTCCTAGAGATGAACGTACTTTGGTGCAAAAAGTGCAAATCAATCCCAGAACAACAGCAAAGGACCTTGTGAAGATGCTGGAGGAAACAGGTACAAAAGTATCAACACAGTAAACAGTAAAATTTGTCCTTTATTGACATAACCTGAAGGGCTGCTCGGCAAGGAAGAAGCCACTGCTCCAAAACCACCATAAAAAAGCCAGACTACGTGTTTGCAACTGCACATGGGGGCAAATATTGTAGTTTTTGGAGAAATGTCCTCTGGTCTGATGAAACAAAAATAGAACTGTTTGTTCATGATGACAATCGTTATCTTTGGAGGAAAAAGGGGAGGCTTGCAAGCCGACGAACACCATCCCAACTGTGAAGCACCGGGGTGGCAGCATCATGTTGTGGGGGTGCTTTGCTGCAGGAGGGACTGGTGCACATCACAAAATAGATGACATCATGAGGAAGTAAAATTATGTGGATATATTGAAGCAACATCTCAAGACATCAGTCAGGAAGTTAAAGCTTGGTCGCAAATGGGTCTTCCAAATGGACAATGACAACAAGCATACTTCCAAAGTTGTGGCAAAATGGCTTAAGGACAACAAAGTCAAGGTATTGTAGTGCAAATCACAAAGCCCTGACCTCAATCTTATAGAACATTTGTGGGCAGAACCCATCTTATTGTGGGAAGCTTGTGGAAGGCTAGCCGAAACATTTGACTCAATTTACACAATTTAAAGGCAATGCTACCAAATACTAATTGAGTGTATGTAAACCTCTGACCCACTGGGAATGTGATGAAAGAAATAAAAGCTGAAATAAATCATTCTCTCTACTATTATTCTGACATTTCACATTCTTAAAATAAAGTGGTGATCCTAAGTGACATAAGACAGGGCATTTTTACTAGGATTAAATGTCAGGAATTGTGAAAACTGAGTTTTAATCTATTTGACTAAGATGATGTAAACTTCCGACTTCATCTGTATATATGACATGAGTAGAACAGTATGTAAACATTTGTCACATGTGCTCCCTCTCCGGCCTCTAGGTCACCAGTCTCTCGTTATGGCGCACACCTATCCCCATCGTTACGCGCAGCTGCTCGTCATCAGACTCACCTGGACTCCAATCACTTTCCTGATTACCTTCCCTATATATGTCACTCCCTTTGGTTCCTTCCCCAAGCATTGTTGGTTCTGTTCCTGTGTTATGTCTGTGCGTTATTCGTGTTTTTTATTATGTTGTGTTTATCTATTAAAACACTCACTCCCTGAACTTGCTTCCCGACTCTCAGCGCACATCGTTACAACATTATTAAAGTGACCAGTGTTCCATGTCCGGCCTCGGTTCGGGTGGTTGGGGATCTTTTTGGCCTTCCTGTGACGTCTGGCCTTCCTGGTCTTCCTGTTACAGGGCTCCACACTAACATTTCCCATGGGTGTCAATGGTGCCACTGCTACTAACTTTTACAGTTGGTGGCACCAGCCCATGATTTAGTCAGACCAAGATCATCTTATAAAGTAATTCATAATGCTTAATTAAGAAGTTTAATAAATAGACAACTGACATATTCAAGAAACAAGTTGTTTCAGCTAACATGTAAAAGCAGGACTGCATGATTAATTGTCATGGATTTTGGTTTGACAATTAGACTATAGCCTCCAGAATTTCCTAAATGTATTTTCTGTTCAATAGAGATTAATTACTTATGTCTTTACGTGCACTAACTAATATCATGGGTAAATTAATTTGGGGTTCAACAACTGAGGAAGTGGAAAGGCAAAACACATAGACTAGATTGCTAAATATAATCACCACTGCTAGTATCCATGTATTGTATGTAGCAGTTGAGACCTATAGACCTATCCCCTTTTAATGCGTATTTTGAGAATGCACTGCTCCATGTCTCAAATCCACGTCATATATCTTTATTGTAAAATAGTTGCTATTGAGATGAATATTAAGAGTTGAGAAATACACATTGTACCCACAGAAAGCTAAGAACAACCTCTCTTCAACGGGGACAGCTTACTGAGCTGTATTTTTTCCCGCAATTGCATTTTTGAAATGTTACATGATCAGAAAGCATTTTTCTGTTGATCGTATGGGGGGAGAGGAGTGGCTTCCTCATCATAGTGACAGGCCCCAGCGAGGGCACAGGCACAGGGCAGACATTTTCATTACAGGAATCATGAAGGTATTGGACTGTTTGACCAAATAATGGTTTTAGCTGCCTAAAAAAAGGTTTTCAGTGAGGTGACAATGTAGAATGTGCTTTTCTACATTTATAGGTACCCTTTCTGTTTTTTTTGCAATCCATGATTGCAGGTCTCTTTGCTGATACTGTGTTTGACTTTGAATCTGAGTTTGCGTGACAACAGTGGCAGTTGCCCACTGTTGAGCCAAAGGCTCAGTATAGATTACTATAACAGAGAAAATGTGCAAATGTAAACTACATTTTTTAAACATTTGTACATGAAAACATTTTGTGTGTGTGTAAATGTCGACCGGCCCACCCAACAACAACAAAAAGGTCCCATTCTCCGAGGGTGTCTCAGGGAGAGTTGGGATATGCAACAACAACAAAAAACATTTCCATGTGTGTGAAATAGGACAAATATAAGCAACAACCAAATTGTTATTATTATTATGCACACATACACACACACCAGTCACCAAAGCTTTACCCCAAGTGACATTCTCAAGATCAGCTGCACTTTAATAATAAATTGCCAATGGAAGGAGGGAGGATCATGAAATGGTGTTTTGAAAAGACAGGCAGGCTAGCTGTTCCTCCTTCCAGCCCTCCCTCCCTCCCTCCCTCCCTCCCTCCCTCCCTCCCTCCCTCCCTCCCTCCCTCCCTCCCTCCCTCCCTCCCTCCAAACCATCTCTCCCTCCCTCCCTCCCTCCCAACCATCCCTTCCTCCAAACCATCCCTCCCTCCCTCCCAACCATCCCTCCCTCCAAACCATCCCCCCCTCCCTCCCAACCATCTCTCCCTCCAAACCATCCCTCCCTCCGTCCCTCCCAACCATCACTCCCTTCCAACCATCCCTACCTCCCTTCATCCCTCCCTTCCTCAGTCTTGGCTTCGCTCAGCCACAGCTCTTCCTGCCTCTGACATCCACAGAACGAAAAGAGGCTGTTGTCTCTAATTACCTGTCTGTGCTGTGGGGACGTGGGGTAGCTGGAGGTCCATGCCAGACCTCCAGGACTTGGGAAGAGTTAGCCCAATGGAGGAGTGGTATTGTCAGACAGTGATATGCCTGTGAAATGCACCTCTTATCAGAACACATTTATATCTGTTTTCTTCATCGGCTTGGCATTGGCTTTGTTTGTCATTCCACAAGGTCTGAGTCAGTTATGTTATGTGGTCTGTGTACAAAATGATATCAAACACAGAAAATTAACCTCATGAAAACAGGGCAACTTGAAAATCAAAGAGACAAATAAATCATGATCAGAGGATCCCCTTAAGAGGTTTACAATCGTCTTCAACTCTTTATCCTGCATTAGCATGACAGGATTGTCAAATATTTTAAGTCATTTTAATTGCACATATTAAGGACAATGTTTGCTTGCTGCTGAAATTAGATGCAGATGAAGATGCAGGATTGTTCCATAAGAACTCCACTGCACAATATAATTCCAATGTATTTCATAATGCTCACAATATAATATGGAACGGATGGGCGCTGCATCCTAAGTCTGCCTGTCTAGAGCACTAAACAGTGTCTCTCCAGCTCCAGCAACAGCAGACGAAGAAGAAATAAAGGTGCTCTCTGCTTTCATGTTCTCCACCACCCCCACCAGCCTTTTTTTTTGATTCCAACCAATTTAATAGAAGCAGCCCAGGCCATGATCTCTTTTCCAATTAAGAAAAAGACAGAGTACGCTTTTTTAAAATTTAAATGGTGACGGTAGGGTAGAGTACATATTTGCATCTGGCCCAATTTACATTTATAGTGTTTCCCTCTGAGGTTATTTAGATGTGTTTAGTTTCCAACATTATCAACGGAGGCATTTGTAAAGTGAGCCTCTCATGAAAGAAATAGCCACTATCGCATAAAAGGTTGGCCGGATAAGAGTATCAGAGCAATGCCAACCAAAACAAAGATGACAAGACTGGCTAGTTATCCTCCAGACAGCCAGCTGAAGTTATGGCGGGGTCAGGTGGATGAAGACATGAGAAGGGGTGTGAGGTGAAGGAAGAGAGGAGAGGGAGGAGGGGTGAGTTAAAGGGAGAGAGAGGAGGAGGTGGTTATCAAATATTACTCTGTCCCGAACTGGACAGGATCCAATATTAAAACGGAGATTTATGAGAACAATTTCATTTAAACAAATCTGATATATGGAATGTAAATAACAGCTGGAATGATTAATTTATTCCGAAAAGTGTCACATCCGGAGAATGTGTGTGTTGAATGCCAAGCGGAGTGGCGCGGCAGAATATATTGAGTCAGATTTCATTATTAATGCTATTACTCTGTCTACATGCTGCTATTACTCTGGCTCCCTGCTACTATTACTCTGTCTCCATGCTACTATTACTCTGTCTCCATGCTGCTATTACTCTGGCTCCCTGCTACTATTACTCTGTCTCCATGCTACTATTACTCTGTCTCCATGCTGCTATTACTCTGTCTCCATGCTGCTATTACTCTGTCTCCATGCTGCTATTACTCTGTCTCCATGCTGCTATTACTCTGTCTCCATGCTGCTATTACTCTGTCTCCACGCTGCTATTACTCTGGCTCCCTGCTGCTATTACTCTGTCTCCATGCTACTATTACTCTGTCTCCATGCTGCTATTACTCTGTCTCCATGCTGCTATTACTCTGGCTCCCTGCTACTATTACTCTGTCTCCATGCTACTATTACTCTGTCTCCATGCTGCTATTACTCTGTCTCCATGCTGCTATTACTCTGTCTCCCTGCTACTATTACTCTGTCTCCCTGCTACTATTACTCTGTCTCCATGCTGCTATTACTCTGTCTCCATGCTGCTATTACTCTGTCTCCATGCTGCTATTACTCTGGCTCCCTGCTACTATTACTCTGTCTCCATGCTGCTATTACTCTGGCTCCATGCTGCTATTACTCTGTCTCCATGCTGCTATTACTCTGTCTCCATGCTGCTATTACTCTGTCTCCATGCTGCTATTACTCTGTCTCCATGCTGCTATTACTCTGGCTCCCTGCTACTATTACTCTGTCTCCATGCTGCTATTACTCTGTCTCCCTGCTGCTATTACTCTGTCTCCATGCTACTATTACTCTGGCTCCCTGCTACTATTACTCTGTCTCCATGCTACTATTACTCTGTCTCCATGCTGCTATTACTCTGTCTCCATGCTGCTATTACTCTGTCTCCATGCTACTATTACTCTGTCTCCATGCTACTATTACTCTGTCTCCATGCTGCTATTACTCTGTCTCCATGCTACTATTACTCTGTCTCCATGCTACTATTACTCTGTCTCCATGCTGCTATTACTCTGGCTCCATGCTGCTATTACTCTGTCTCCATGCTGCTATTACTCTGTCTCCATGCTGCTATTACTCTGTCTCCATGCTGCTATTACTCTGTCTCCATGCTACTATTACTCTGTCTCCATGCTGCTATTACTCTGTCTCCATGCTGCTATTACTCTGTCTCCATGCTGCTATTACTCTGTCTCCATGCTGCTATTACTCTGTCTCCATGCTGCTATTACTCTGTCTCCATGCTGCTATTACTCTGTCTCCATGCTGCTATTACTCTGTCTCCATGCTGCTATTACTCTGTCTCCATGCTGCTATTACTCTGTCTCCATGCTACTATTACTCTGTCTCCATGCTACTATTACTCTGTCTCCATGCTACTACTACTCTGTCTCCATGCTACTATTACTCTGTCTCCATGCTACTATTACTCTGTCTCCATGCTACTATTACTCTGTCTCCATGCTACTATTACTCTGTCTCCATGCTACTATTACTCTGTCTCCATGCTACTATTACTCTGTCTCCATGCTGCTATTACTCTGTCTCCATGCTGCTATTACTCTGGCTCCCTGCTACTATTACTCTGTCTCCATGCTGCTATTACTCTGTCTCCATGCTGCTATTACTCTGTCTCCATGCTGCTATTACTCTGGCTCCCTGCTACTATTACTCTGTCTCCATGCTGCTATTACTCTGTCTCCATGCTGCTATTACTCTGTCTCCATGCTACTATTACTCTGTCTCCCTGCTACTATTACTCTGTCTCCATGCTGCTATTACTCTGTCTCCATGCTGCTATTACTCTGGCTCCCTGCTACTATTACTCTGTCTCCATGCTGCTATTACTCTGGCTCCCTGCTACTATTACTCTGTCTCCATGCTGCTATTACTCTGTCTCCATGCTGCTATTACTCTGTCTCCATGCTACTATTACTCTGTCTCCATGCTACTATTACTCTGTCTCCATGCTACTATTACTCTGTCTCCATGCTGCTATTACTCTGGCTCCCTGCTACTATTACTCTGTCTCCATGCTGCTATTACTCTGGCTCCCTGCTACTATTACTCTGTCTCCATGCTGCTATTACTCTGGCTCCCTGCTACTATTACTCTGTCTCCATGCTGCTATTACTCTGTCTCCATGCTGCTATTACTCTGGCTCCCTGCTACTATTACTCTGTCTCCATGCTGCTATTACTCTGGCTCCCTGCTACTATTACTCTGTCTCCATGCTGCTATTACTCTGGCTCCCTGCTACTATTACTCTGTCTCCATGCTGCTATTACTCTGTCTCCATGCTGCTATTACTCTGGCTCCCTGCTACTATTACTCTGGCTCCCTGCTACTATTACTGTCACGACTTCCGCCGAAGACGGTCCCTCTCTAGTTCGGGCTGCTTTCGGCGGTCGACTTCACCGGCCTTCTGGCCATCGCCGATCCACTTTTCATTTTCCATTGGTTTTGTCTTGTCTTCCCTCACACCTGGTTTCAATTCCATCAATTCAGTCTTGTGTATTTAACCCTCTGTTCTTGTAGTGCTTGTATATGTTATGCTGGTGGATACTGCGTTTTGTTTGACCCATTCATTGATCATTCTGTTTACGGTGGTTTATATGTGGTTTATATGTTTATTAAACTACACCGCTGTAAATCAGTTTTCGCTATCCTGCGCCTGACTTCTCTGCCACCAGTATGCACCCCACTATAATTACTCTGATTTATTGCTGTTATTACTCTCTCCCTGCTGTTATTACTCTGTATGACTGCTGTTGTTATTCTGTCTGCCTAATGTTATTAATTTCTCACTGCATTTATTAATTTGTTTCCCTGCTACTATTACTCTGTCTCCTGCTGTTATCACTCTGTCTCCCTGCTGTTATCACTCTGTCTCCCTGCTGTTATCACTCTCTCTCCCTGCTGTTATCACTCTGTCTCCCTGCTGTTATCACTCTGTCTCCCTGCTGTTATCACTCTCTCTCCCTGCTGTTATCACTCTGTCTCCCTGCTGTTATCACTCTGTCTCCCTGCTGTTATCACTCTGTCTCCCTGCTGTTATCATTCTGTCTCCCTGCTGTTATCACTCTGACTCCCTGCTGCTACTACTCTCAACACTGCTATTACTTTGTCTCCCTGCTGCTATTGATGTCTTCTTGCTTCTATTACTCTGCCCCCCTGCTGTTATTAATGTGTCTCCTTGCTGTTATTAATTTTGCTCCTTGCAGTTATTAATGTGTCTCCCTGCTGCTATTACTCTGCCTCCCTGCTGATATCACTCTGTCTCCTTGCTGTTATTAACGTGGCTCCAGGCTGTTATTACTTTGCTTCCCTGCTGTTACTACTCTATCTGCCTGCTGTTATTACTCTGACTCCTTGAAGTTATACTTTGTCTCCCTTCTGCTATTGATATGGCTTCTTGCTTCTATTACTCTGATTCCCTGCTGCTATTACTCTGTCTCCCTGCAAATATTACTGTCTGCCTGTTATTACTCAGTCTCTATGCTGTTGTTACTGTGTGTCCTTGCTGTTTTTACTCTGTCTCCCTGCTGCTATTACTCTGTCTCCCTGCTGTTATTGTGTCTCCTTGCTGTTGTTGTGTCTTTGGCATCATGAATACTGTTATTTAATCAAATCTATTCTCTTATTATTTCGTGATTAAACTAATCATGTAAATGTAATTAACTAGGAAGTCGTGGCACCAAGGAAAATCTTCAGATTACAAAGTTATAATTTCCTAATGTAACTCTTCAGATATTTTAATATCTGATCAATTAATCTTCTTATTAATGAATTATTATTTACCTCAAGTCAGTCTAATTCCAAACATTGTAAATGGTTGGTTATCTGCATTAGCCCAGCCTTTACTTTGAAGCAACCATATACCGATTGGCTTAATAATTTATTTACTAACTAACTAAATAAACCACATAAATGCATAAACAAACAACAGTAGATATATGTTACTTACAAGGATAGGGAAGATTCCCTAGTGGGCTAATCCGATATGACGGCTTGGTGGACAAAGGGAAGTGGGTGTGGACTGAGCGAGAGCGGGAAAGACCAGAGAGATCACTACACACATTACTACTATAATTCTATTCATTGAAAGGCTAATCCTATGCACATGAACGCTCACTCATTCGGGAATAATTGCAATCAATATATATATTTATGCCCATGTTTCGTGATCTTTCCTGTTGGAATCCGGTCCATCTGCTGGAGAGTCAGTTCATCCACGTCTCTTTCGCTCTCTCTCTGCTTCTCTGAAGATCAAAGCCTTTCATGGTTAGAATGGATACTTCAGAGTACAATTCAGAAATAGTACTCATAGAATAGATGTTTCGGTGGTTATTGGTAATAGCATCCCAGGTTTACATAATTTCTAGCTGCAGACTAATGATTGGTATCTAAGATTTGCTCTTATTCTGTCGGGATTGATAGTCTCGGAGTTTAACCATTTCCAGCCGTGTAGCCAATGCTCCACATGGCATTGTTAGGAATTCAATAATTATTCACAATCACAGCTTTGCTTAGTCTAAACTATTCGCAATCACAGCTCACGCTGTGGGTTCGCTCAGTCTTGGTACTCAAACCTGTTCCACCTCAGTTGACACCAAAGTATGCGTGGTCTGAAGAGGATTTCATCAGGAGCTTTTTTTTCTCGTAACAGTAGTATGCTTCCTGTCCTCTCTGAGGTCACCAGAAGAAACACACTCGTCATACCCGTCCCTTAAGTGTCTATGGACCATTCCCACCTTCTCACAAGTGGACATTTTGTTTCAAATTCACATTTTGGGGATTTAGGAGTTTGCCACGTGAAATCTTTTGTTCTCTCTGTGTATCTCTCTCTGCATTACCAGGGGGAGAGAGTCTTTGCCAAGAATTTATGGCCTGAGATAACAGAACCTGGGGGTAGGAGAGAGTGAGGGGGAAGCCATGATCTAAACCCAGAAAGGGCCACGTCATGACACGATTTATTGCTGTTATTACTCTGTTTCCCTGCTGTTATTACCCTGTCTCTCTGCTGCTACAACTCTGTCTCCCTGCTGCTATTACTCTGTCTCCCTGCTGTTATTACTCTGTCTCCCTGCTGCTATTACTATGCCTCCCTACTGCTATTACTATGTCTCCCTGCTGCTATTACTATGCCTCCCTACTGCTATTACTATGTCTCACTGCTGCTATTACTATGCCTCCCTACTGCTATTACTATGTCTCACTGCTGCTATTACTATGCCTCCCTACTGCTATTACTATGTCTCACTGCTGCTACTACTCTGTCTCCCTACTGCTACTACTCTGTCACCCTGCTGCTACTACTCTGTCCCCCTACTGTTACTACTCTGTCACCCTGCTGCCATTACTCTGTCTCCCTACTGCTACTACTCTGTCACTCTGCTGTTATTACTCTGTCTCCCTACTGCTACTACTCTGTCACCCTGCTGCTACTTCACTGTCTCCATGTCATTATTACTCTGTCGGCCTGCGGTTACTAATTTGCTTCATTGCTGTTATTACTCTGTCACCCTGCTGCTACTATTCTGTCTCCCTGTTGCTATTATTCTGTCTCCCTGCTGTTATTACTCTGTCTCCCTGCTGCTATTACTCTGTGTCCCTGCTGCTACTACTCTGTCTCCCTGCTGCTACTACTCTGTCTCCCTGCTGTTATTGTGTCTCCATGCTGTTATTACTCTGTCTCCATGCTGATATATCTCTGCCTCCCTGTTGTTATTACGTTGTTATTTTGCTGTTATTAGTTTGCCTCCCTGCTGTTAATACTCTTATTTATTGCTGTTATTACTCTGTCTGCCTGCTGTTATTAATTTTCCTCCTTGCTGTTATAACTCTGTCTCCCTGCTGTTAATACCGTGTCTCCCTGCTGCTGCTATTCTGTCTCCCTGCTGCTATTACTCTGTCTCCCTACTGCTACTACTCTGTCACCCTGCTGCTATTACTCTGTCTCCCTACTGCTACTACTCTGTCACCCTGCTGCTATTACTCTGTCTCCCTGCTGCTACTATTCTGTCTCCCTGTTGCTATTACTCTGTCTCCCTGCTGCTACTACTCTGTCTCCCTGCTGCTACTACTCTGTCTCCCTGCTGCTATTACTCTGTCTCCCTGCTGTTATTACTCTGTCTGGATGTTGTTATTACTCTGTCTCCCTGCAGTTATTGTGTCTCCATGCTGTTATTACTCTGTCTCCATGCTGATATATCTCTGCCTCCCTGTTGTTATTACGTTGTTATTTTGCTGTTATTAGTTTGCCTCCCTGCTGTTAATACTCTTATTTATTGCTGTTATTACTCTGTCTGCCTGCTGTTATTAATTTTCCTCCTTGCTGTTATAACTCTGTCTCCCTGCTGTTAATACCGTGTCTCCCTGCTGCTGCTATTCTGTCTCCCTGCTGCTATTACTCTGTCTCCCTACTGCTACTACTCTGTCACTCTGCTGTTATTACTCTGTCTCCCTACTGCTACTACTCTGTCACCCTGCTGCTACTTCACTGTCTCCATGTCATTATTACTCTGTCGGCCTGCGGTTACTAATTTGCTTCATTGCTGTTATTACTCTGTCACCCTGCTGCTACTATTCTGTCTCCCTGTTGCTATTATTCTGTCTCCCTGCTGTTATTACTCTGTCTCCCTGCTGCTATTACTCTGTGTCCCTGCTGCTACTACTCTGTCTCCCTGCTGCTACTACTCTGTCTCCCTGCTGTTATTGTGTCTCCATGCTGTTATTACTCTGTCTCCATGCTGATATATCTCTGCCTCCCTGTTGTTATTACGTTGTTATTTTGCTGTTATTAGTTTGCCTCCCTGCTGTTAATACTCTTATTTATTGCTGTTATTACTCTGTCTGCCTGCTGTTATTAATTTTCCTCCTTGCTGTTATAACTCTGTCTCCCTGCTGTTAATACCGTGTCTCCCTGCTGCTGCTATTCTGTCTCCCTGCTGCTATTACTCTGTCTCCCTACTGCTACTACTCTGTCACCCTGCTGCTATTACTCTGTCTCCCTACTGCTACTACTCTGTCACCCTGCTGCTATTACTCTGTCTCCCTGCTGCTACTATTCTGTCTCCCTGTTGCTATTACTCTGTCTCCCTGCTGCTACTATTCTGTCTCCCTGTTGCTATTATTCTGTCTCCCTGCTGCTATTACTCTGTGTCCCTGCTGCTATTACTCTGTCTCCCTGCTGCTACTACTCTGTCTCCCTGCTGCTATTACTCTGTCTCCCTGCTGTTATTACTCTGTCTGGATGTTGTTATTACTCTGTCTCCCTGCAGTTATTGTGTCTCCATGCTGTTATTACTCTGTCTCCATGCTGATATATCTCTGCCTCCCTGTTGTTATTACGTTGTTATTTTGCTCTTATTAGTTTGCCTCCCTGCTGTTAATACTCTTATTTATTGCTGTTATTACTCTGTCTGGCTGCTGTTATTAATTTTCCTCCTTGCTGTTATAACTCTGTCTCCCTGCTGTTAATACCGTGTCTCCCTGCTGCTGCTATTCTGTCTCCCTGCTGCTATTACTCTGTCTCCCTACTGCTACTACTCTGTCACCCTGCTGCTATTACTCTGTCTCCCTACTGCTACTACTCTGTCACCCTGCTGCTATTACTCTGTCTCCCTGCTGCTACTATTCTGTCTCCCTGTTGCTATTACTCTGTCTCCCTGCTGCTACTACTCTGTCTCCCTGCTGCTACTACTCTGTCTCCCTGCTGCTATTACTCTGTCTCCCTGCTGTTATTACTATGTCTGGATGTTGTTATTACTCTGTCTCCCTGCAGTTATTGTGTCTCCATGCTGTTATTACTCTGTCTCCATGCTGATATATCTCTGCCTCCCTGTTGTTATTACGTTGTTATTTTGCTGTTATTAGTTTGCCTCCCTGCTGTTAATACTCTTATTTATTGCTGTTATTACTCTGTCTGCCTGCTGTTATTAATTTTCCTCCTTGCTGTTATAACTCTGTCTCCCTGCTGTTAATACCGTGTCTCCCTGCTGCTGCTATTCTGTCTCCCTGCTGCTATTACTCTGTCTCCCTACTGCTACTACTCTGTCACTCTGCTGTTATTACTCTGTCTCCCTACTGCTACTACTCTGTCACCCTGCTGCTACTTCACTGTCTCCATGTCATTATTACTCTGTCGGCCTGCGGTTACTAATTTGCTTCATTGCTGTTATTACTCTGTCACCCTGCTGCTACTATTCTGTCTCCCTGTTGCTATTATTCTGTCTCCCTGCTGTTACTACTCTGTCTCCCTGCTGCTATTACTCTGTGTCCCTGCTGCTACTACTCTGTCTCCCTGCTGCTACTACTCTGTCTCCCTGCTGTTATTTTGTCTCCATGCTGTTATTACTCTGTCTCCATGCTGATATATCTCTGCCTCCCTGTTGTTATTACGTTGTTATTTTGCTGTTATTAGTTTGCCTCCCTGCTGTTAATACTCTTATTTATTGCTGTTATTACTCTGTCTGCCTGCTGTTATTAATTTTCCTCCTTGCTGTTATAACTCTGTCTCCCTGCTGTTAATACCGTGTCTCCCTGCTGCTGCTATTCTGTCTCCCTGCTGCTATTACTCTGTCTCCCTACTGCTACTACTCTGTCACCCTGCTGCTATTACTCTGTCTCCCTACTGCTACTACTCTGTCACCCTGCTGCTATTACTCTGTCTCCCTGCTGCTACTATTCTGTCTCCCTGTTGCTATTACTCTGTCTCCCTGCTGCTACTATTCTGTCTCCCTGTTGCTATTATTCTGTCTCCCTGCTGCTATTACTCTGTGTCCCTGCTGCTACTACTCTGTCTCCCTGCTGCTACTACTCTGTCTCCCTGCTGCTATTACTCTGTCTCCCTGCTGTTATTACTCTGTCTGGATGTTGTTATTACTCTGTCTCCCTGCAGTTATTGTGTCTCCATGCTGTTATTACTCTGTCTCCATGCTGATATATCTCTGCCTCCCTGTTGTTATTACGTTGTTATTTTGCTCTTATTAGTTTGCCTCCCTGCTGTTAATACTCTTATTTATTGCTGTTATTACTCTGTCTGCCTGCTGTTATTAATTTTCCTCCTTGCTGTTATAACTCTGTCTCCCTGCTGTTAATACCGTGTCTCCCTGCTGCTGCTATTCTGTCTCCCTGCTGCTATTACTCTGTCTCCCTACTGCTACTACTCTGTCACCCTGCTGCTATTACTCTGTCTCCCTGCTGCTACTATTCTGTCTCCCTGTTGCTATTACTCTGTCTCCCTGCTGCTACTATTCTGTCTCCATGCTGTTATTACTCTGTCTCCATGCTGATATATCTCTGCCTCCCTGTTGTTATTACGTTGTTATTTTGCTCTTATTAGTTTGCCTCCCTGCTGTTAATACTCTTATTTATTGCTGTTATTACTCTGTCTGCCTGCTGTTATTAATTTTCCTCCTTGCTGTTATAACTCTGTCTCCCTGCTGTTAATACCGTGTCTCCCTGCTGCTGCTATTCTGTCTCCCTGCTGCTATTACTCTGTCTCCCTACTGCTACTACTCTGTCACCCTGCTGCTATTACTCTGTCTCCCTACTGCTACTACTCTGTCACCCTGCTGCTATTACTCTGTCTCCCTGCTGCTACTATTCTGTCTCCCTGTTGCTATTACTCTGTCTCCCTGCTGCTACTATTCTGTCTCCCTGTTGCTATTATTCTGTCTCCCTGCTGCTATTACTCTGTGTCCCTGCTGCTACTACTCTGTCTCCCTGCTGCTACTACTCTGTCTCCCTGCTGCTATTACTCTGTCTCCCTGCTGTTATTACTCTGTCTGGATGTTGTTATTACTCTGTCTCCCTGCAGTTATTGTGTCTCCATGCTGTTATTACTCTGCCTCCCTGTTGTTATTACGTTGTTATTTTGCTCTTATTAGTTTGCCTCCCTGCTGTTAATACTCTTATTTATTGCTGTTATTACTCTGTCTGCCTGCTGTTATTAATTTTCCTCCTTGCTGTTATAACTCTGTCTCCCTGCTGTTAATACCGTGTCTCCCTGCTGCTGCTATTCTGTCTCCCTGCTGCTATTACTCTGTCTCCCTACTGCTACTACTCTGTCACCCTGCTGCTATTACTCTGTCTCCCTGCTGCTACTATTCTGTCTCCCTGTTGCTATTACTCTGTCTCCCTGCTGCTACTACTCTGTCTCCCTGCTGCTATTACTCTGTCTCCCTGCTGTTATTACTCTGTCTGGATGTTGTTATTACTCTGTCTCCCTGCAGTTATTGTGTCTCCATGCTGTTATTACTCTGCCTCCCTGTTGTTATTACGTTGTTATTTTGCTCTTATTAGTTTGCCTCCCTGCTGTTAATACTCTTATTTATTGCTGTTATTACTCTGTCTGCCTGCTGTTATTAATTTTCCTCCTTGCTGTTATAACTCTGTCTCCCTGCTGTTAATACCGTGTCTCCCTGCTGCTGCTATTCTGTCTCCCTGCTGCTATTACTCTGTCTCCCTACTGCTACTACTCTGTCACCCTGCTGCTATTACTCTGTCTCCCTGCTGCTACTATTCTGTCTCCCTGTTGCTATTACTCTGTCTCCCTGCTGCTACTATTCTGTCTCCCTGTTGCTATTATTCTGTCTCCCTGCTGCTATTACTCTGTCTGCCTGCTGTTATTAATTTTCCCCCTTGCTGTTATAACTCTGTCTCCCTGCTGTTAATACCCTGTCTCCCTGCTGCTGCTATTCTGTCTCCCTGCTGCTATTACTCTGTCTCCCTACTGCTACTACTCTGTCACCCTGCTGCTATTACTCTGTCTCCCTACTGCTACTACTCTGTCACCCTGCTGCTATTACTCTGTCTCCCTGCTGCTACTATTCTGTCTCCCTGTTGCTATTACTCTGTCTCCCTGCTGCTACTATTCTGTCTCCCTGTTGCTATTATTCTGTCTCCCTGCTGTTATTACTCTGTCTCCCTGCTGCTATTACTCTGTGTCCCTGCTGCTACTGCTCTGTCTCCCTGCTGCTACTACTCTGTCACCCTGCTGCTATTACTCTGTCTCCCTGCTGTTATTACTCTGTCTGGATGTTGTTATTACTCTGTCTCCCTGCAGTTATTGTGTCTCCATGCTGTTATTACTCTGTCTCCATGCTGATATATCTCTGCCTCCCTGTTGTTATTACGTTGTTATTTTGCTGTTATTAGTTTGCCTCCCTGCTGTTAATACTCTTATTTATTGCTGTTATTACTCTGTCTGCCTGCTGTTATTAATTTTCCCCCTTGCTGTTATAACTCTGTCTCCCTGCTGTTAATACCCTGTCTCCCTGCTGCTGCTATTCTGTCTCCCTGCTGCTATTACTATGTCTCCCTACTGCTATTACTCTGGCACCCTGCTGTTATTACTATGCCTCCCTGCTGCTATTACTATGCCTCCCTGCTGCTATTACTCTGGCACCCTGCTGTTATTACTTTGTTCTCTTGCTGTTATTACTTTGCCTCCCTGCTGTTGTTATTCTGCCTCCCTGCTACTATTACTCTGGCTCCCTGCTGCTATTACTCTGTCTCCCTTCTGCTATTACTGTTTTCCAGCTGTTATTACTCTGTCTCCCTGCTGCTATTACTCTGCTGATAAGCCATGGTCAAAAGGTTAACAAACTCACACATGTTAGTTACATTATCAGTATACTACTCTGTACTGCAGTACATCTTCATCAAGAGGCAGTAGAGAGATAAATAAATACCGGTGAGAAAAGCCCTTTATAACGGTAAGAAGAAAAACTGATAAATATGGTTAGCCGTAGCCTTGCAGTCATATTGTGATTAATTATAGTGATATCTGTATTTCTCTCCTCCAATCAACTAAGTGGAAACGTACGTTTGGAGAAAGTCAAATTGAAAGTTAAAACATGTAGCAGCTAACAGTGTTGTACAATGTACAGCAAGACAGAGACAGATATGTGGCTAGTAGAATCCAAGCTTGTTTAACAGACACCAGTGACCTCTCATGACCCGCCATTGATTTTCCCTCTGGCTGCAATCGTCCTGACATCATCAACGTTGGACGCTGACTGCTGGACCTCCTCCAGCAGCCATCCAGCCGTAGAAATATAATTTCTAGAACGGGCCTCTCAGACCATGCAATTTGACTTGCATGGTAACGTCTGTTCTAGTAATTCTATTAATTACTATTACTATACTAATTGTAGTAATTATATTTCCAGTAATTATATTACAGAGAGAAAGAGAGACTAGATGCATAGAATTATACTAACTAGAGTGGTTATATTAAAGCCCTTCGGACCACGACAGTTTGACTTGAATGGGAATGTTCGGTTCTAGTAATTGTATTTCTAAGTATCCAGCCTCTCTGACTTCAGCCTATTGCTGAACTGGTGCCAGGTGCTTACCAGCAACCCCTCCACAGCCATACAAAGCAGAGAAAAAATACTTCATAAAACTCTATTTAATAGAGAGGCTCTTAAATATAATGCATCTAAATGGGATAAATTAGCCAGCATTGGCCTGTTGTTATAATGGGATTGAGATTTGTTTTAATGTGCTGTTTCATTTTAAACTGAAACTGTCAACTCCATGGTAGAATAGACTATATTGTTATTTCCCTTCACAATATTGGTGACTACTTTATTGGGTCTGCTTATAACTGATTTAAACCATAAACCTACGTTATAAACAGCGTCCCTCTGAAACTAAAAGACTCTTCTGGGTATAGGTGTCTGTGTATTTTTAGAGTGACTGACGTGTAGATGGCCTGTATAGACGGTGATTTATGACCAGTCAGTGTGTGTTGGGTTAATTCATTCTCCCCTCTGGCTCTTTAATGATGTAAATCTCATCACCTGGCTGTCCTACTGAGGGGACACACATTCATCTTCGCATCACATAGTATCTCTACCACACACTCAAGGGCAAGGCACTGCTTCGCTAACAGGAAGACCGACAACAGCCTTTAAGATGTCATGGACAGTTCGAGAAAGAACGCTGCACTACAGTACTACTAATAACAACACTAACAGGCCATTAGAATTGTTGTTGTTGCTTGGATTGCGAAACCTCTTGTTGGAGTTCTTTCTTCCTCACAGTGGAAGCTCAGTTCTTTCATCATATCATATTGGTTGCTGAACTAAAACGTATTTTTCTCCATTTCCGAAGACGTATTTTCCTTCATATGTCAGTAAAGAACATAACTTGATATGTACAGCAGACAGTAGTCCACCCACCCCCTAACCAAGACTAGGTTGAAAGGGAGGCGTCACAAAGAATACAATACCATTAACACAAACCCAAGCTAGATAGCAGGAAGAAAACTAACAAGGTCCTATGATTGATATGGTAATCAGAGGTGGATTTTCAAACCGCTTTTCAACATGAAATAAAATGCAGCCTTGCTGTTGATTTAGTTTTGAATGATTGTGGCTAGCTGGTGTGGTGTGATTGAATTGCTTTGGTTAGCTGGTGATTGAATTGCTGCAATTGCCTGAACACCACAGCTACGGAACATGGGGTGACAGGAGAATAATCATGACGTGGTACTGGCCTTTCTGCCTCTCTGCTTCCCTTGTTTTTGGTCAAATTAATGAGTGAAAATCAGCGTTAGGTCAATCAAAAATGTCTTTTATAATGGGTGTTGGATTGTGCCCTCGGATAAAATGGTATTTCAGATAACTCTTTGTTTCTCTCAACTGCTAATGGTGACGTCAACGCAGCAAAAACAATAACACACACACGCATGCACGCTCATATGCAGAGCACACACGTGTGAAGACTGTGCACGCACACACACACACACGCAGGAACACAACACAACACACACACACACACACCCACCCAAACACTTGTCATGAATCTATTACATATGTATGTTGAAGTGTGATATGTAACTCATGTCCTGCCTACATGTAGTGAGACATGTCATTACTCCCCTCTGTTCCCTCTCCTTCCCAACAGCTCTTCTCTCGTCTTTCTGTCAGAGGTGGACAGTATTCATATCCCGTCTCAATTATGCCAGCAGCCTGTCAAGTCAGAGCAGACACACAACTCCACCAAATTACATGGTAATTACACAGTACAAAGACCCTCGGTCTATTCGGGTCATTTCTCTCCGCGAGGGTAATTTTCCCTGCTGTTGTCTGTAGCTCTGAAACTCCCAGGTTACTACGGAGGGGAAAGGGAAGGCATTTTGGATAAAAAAAAAGAGAGGATTTAGCATTTGATTTCTCTAGACTACAGCACCCAGACAGTTAATAGCGTTGTTGCAGTTTGCAAAGGGGGGAAAACTCAGGGGCGTCTCTCACAGTGTCTCAGTGCTTGGTTCCAATAATAAAATGTGTATTACGTTAGGGCTTTGGGGATGAGAAGAGGATTCAGAATGTGATTATCCTTTATCAAAGAAATCTTTCGATTCTTCCTTTCGTTTTGATTCTCTATAGATCAGGGAATGGCAGGTTTGTCATTAAAGCAGACCTCACCACCACCAGCTGGTTGGCCAGCACACTATATCCTCTGTCCTTTCAAGAAAATGACAGGCTCATAAAATCACTCTATTCCCCCAATAGCATTAGCAACCCTACTTTTGAAGCAATTTGTGAGGCGAGGCCCCAAAGCTAGTGAATGTGGGGCACACCATACTGAAAAGAATAAAGCAAAGTGGAAAAGATTCCTAGGGGTTTTCAGAAAGAGTCCTTCAAGCTACTAGATCTATCATCAAACTTTTGTGGAGAGATTGTGGTAGATAACTTGTGAAGCATCTGGAGAAACTCCTTGGGCTCCCTCTCACTGTGTGGAATCGGGACTTCTGCTCCCTCTCACTGATGTGGAATCAGGACTTCTGCTCCTTCTCACTGATGTGGAATCAGGACTTCTGCTCCCTCTCACTGATGTGGAATCAGGACTTCTGCTCCCTCTCACTAATGGGGAATCAGGACTTCTGCTCCCTCTCACTGATGTGGAATCAGGACTTCTGCTCCCTCTCACTGATGTGGAATCAGGACTTCTGCTCCCTCTCACTGATGTGGAATCAGGGCTTCTGCTCCCTCTCACTGATGTGAAATCAGGGCTTCTGCTCCCTCTCACTGATGTGGAATCAGGGCTTCTGCTCCCTCTCACTGACGTGGAATCAGGGCTTCTGCTCCCTCTCACTGTGTGGAATCAGGGCTTCTGCTCCCTCTCACTGATGTGGAATCAGGGCTTCTGCTCCCTCTCACTGACGTGGAATCAGGACTTCTGCTCCCTCTCACTAATGGGGAATCAGGACTTCTGCTCCCTCTCACTAATGTGGAATCGGCACTTCTGCTCCCTCTCACTAATGGGGAATCAGGACTTCTGCTCCCTCTCACTGATGTGGAATCAGGACTTCTGCTCCCTCTCACTGATGTGGAATCAGGACTTCTGCTCCCTCTCACTGATGTGGAATCAGGGCTTCTGCTCCCTCTCACTGACGTGGAATCAGGGCTTCTGCTCCCTCTCACTGATGTGGAATCAGGGCTTCTGCTACCTCTCACTGATGTGGAATCAGGGCTTCTGCTCCCACTCAATGACGTGGAATCAGGGCTTCTGCTCCCTCTCACTGATGTGGAATCAGGGCTTCTGCTCCCTCTCACTGATGTGGAATCAGGGCTTCTGCTCCCTCTCACTGATGTGGAATCAGGACTTCTGCTCCCTCTCACTGATGTGGAATCAGGACTTCTGCTCCCTCTCACTAATGTGGAATCAGGACTTCTGCTCCATCTCACTGACGTGGAATCAGGACTTCTGCTCCCTCTCACTAATGTGGAATCAGGACTTCTGCTCCCTCTCACTAATGTAGAATCAGGACTTCTGCTCCCTCTCACTAATGTGGAATCAGGACTTCTGCTCCCTCTCACTAATGTGGAATCAGGACTTCTGCTCTCTCTCACTAATGGGGAATCAGGACTACTGAAGATGAATTATGAAGCCTGTATGACTATTGACAGATATCAGATAGTCATTACCGCCAGTGAACAAAATTACTTTTTTTCCTGAGAACTATTCATTTAGCTGAAATGGAACAGCAAGCGAGCAGGCAAAGCCTCGTCTGCAAAGGCACCTCCAAATGAACGGATAAATGCAAATTGATATTCTCCACAACACTCTCCTCACACCCGACATCGTCCTGGCGGGAAGTGTGTCCAATCAGGCTTAGAAGAGGGACTACATAATCATAATGAAGGACCCACTTTAGACGACTACTGTTTGTCCATGTAGAGAGAAAAAAATAAAGAAATGTCATAAGATACAGTAACCATGCAATTTTCATACTGACGAGTCCAAGTCTGTCCATTGAGAGGCTATGCGGGAGTAGACCCTGCCCTGTGGTCAACAACTTGAGTATACGCCAGGCAGCATACATCAATAAGATGGCCCGATGCCAGATAGACCTACATGTATTTATGTTGCCTCAAGAATTGTGATGAGGGTTGTTGATACAGGAGAGGCAGCTAGGGGAGATCTTATGTTGATGTCTACCTCGCTCTGTCATTATCATACATTGCTTCAAAGTCTCTTGTCTGTCAGGTAGGTAACCTGAGGATATGCAAAGTGTCCATCAGTACATCTGATCTGACAAGTACCATCTATTCAACTTCATTTCCGAGAATCAGAAGAAAAGCTATATGTGATCCAATTAATCAAAGATGAAAGATAATTCTCCCCAAATGGAAGAGTTCTATCATTACAGAATTGATTGCGGAACAGAGTGCCATGTAGTGAGTGTGGGTTTGTACTATTTGCCTCAATCCAGACAATGGCTTTTACTTATAGTATAGGTCATTTAGGCTTCCATCCAACCCCATACAGAATGACAAACTTTAGATGCAATAGGTTGCTCTCTATTTTCTCAGAGAGAACAGTAAAGACTCAATGATCCCGCTAGATATAGCACCCAGTGAAGCGGTCCAAGTTTTTTACTGAGTATCTTGATGTGTGGTGTTTTTACTGAGTATCTTGATGCGTGGTGTTTTTTCAGAGTATCTTGATGCGTGGTGTTTTTTCAGAGTATCTTGATGCGTGGTGTTTTTTTGGAGTATCTTGATGCGTGGTGTTTTTTTGGAGTATCTTGATGCGTGGTGTTTTTTACTGAGTATCTTGATGCGTGGTGTTTTTTCGGAGTATCTTGATACGTGGTGTTTTTTTGGAGTATCTTGATGCGTGGTGTTTTTTACTGAGTATCTTGATGTGTGGTGTTTTTTTGGAGTATCTTGATGCGTGGTGTTTTTACTGAGTATCTTGATGCGTGGAGTTTTTTCGGAGTATCTTGATGCGTGGTGTTTTTTACGGAGTATCTTGATGCGTGGTGTTTTTACTGAGTATCTTGATGCGTGGTGTTTTTTCAGAGTATCCTGATGCGTGGTGTTTTTTTGGAGTATCTTGATGCGTGGTGTTTTTTTTGAGTATCTTGATGCGTGGTGTTTTTTACTGAGTATCTTGATGTGTGGTGTTTTTTTGGAGTATCTTGATGCGTGGTGTTTTTTTTGGAGTATCTTGATGCGTGGTATTTTTTTGGAGTATCTTGATGCGTGCTGTTTTTACTGAGTATCTTGATGCGTGGTGTTTTTTACTGAGTATCTTGATGTGTGGTGTTTTTTTGGAGTATCTTGATGCGTGGTGTTTTTACTGACTAATTTGATGCGTGGTGTTTTTTCAGAGTATCCTGATGCGTGGTGTTTTTTTGGAGTATCTTGATGCGTGGTGTTTTTTACTGAGTATCTTGATGTGTGGTGTTGTTACTGAGTATCTTGATGCGTGGTGTTTTTACTGAGCATCTTGATGCGTGGTGTTTTTCGGAGTATCTTGATGCGTGGTGTTTTTTCAGAGTATCTTGATGCGTGGTGTTTTTTCGGAGTATCTTGATGTGTGGTGTTTTTTTTGAGTATCTTGATGCGTGGTGTTTTTTTGGAGTATCTTGATGCGTGGTGTTTTTTACTGAGTATCTTGATGCGTGGTGTTTTTTACTGAGTATCTTGATGTGTGGTGTTTTTTTGGAGTATCTTGATGTGTGGTGTTTTTTTGGATTATCTTGATGCTTGGTGTTTTTTCAGAGTATCTTGATGCGTGGTGTTTTTTTGGAGTATCTTGATGCGTGGTGTTTTTACTGAGCATCTTGATGCGTGGTGTTTTTTACTGAGTATCTTGATGTGTGGTGTTTTTTTGGAGTATCTTGATGTGTGGTGTTTTTTTGGAGTATCTTGATGCGTGGTGTTTTTTGGAGTATCTTGATGCGTGGTGTTTTTTTGGAGTATCTTGATGCGTGGTGTTTTTACTGAGCATCTTGATGCGTGGTGTTTTTTACTGAGTATCTTGATGTGTGGTGTTTTTTTGGAGTATCTTGATGCGTGGTGTTTTTTTGGAGTATCTTGATGTGTGGTGTTTTTTTGGAGTATCTTGATGCGTGGTGTTTTTACTGAGCATCTTGATGCGTGGTGTTTTTTACTGAGTATCTTGATGTGTGGTGTTTTTTTGGAGTATCTTGATGCGTGGTGTTTTTTTGGAGTATCTTGATGTGTGGTGTTTTTTTGGAGTATCTTGATGCGTGGTGTTTTTTACTGAGTATCTGGATGAGCACAGATAGAGAGACATGAGCATTCAAACTGACAGCGTTTAACGTTACGATCCCGAACAGTGAATGATAGCCCTCCCTCCATCCATTCATCCCTCCCTCCCGCTGAACCAGACATAGACACATAGAGAGGGGAAAAGGTGGGAAAATCTATGCTAATCAACTTTTCTGGAAGAGCAATTTCTGATTTAATACAGCCCTGCTGATGTGTGGGGATTTTCTTTTTCTCCTTTGAGTGCGGTGGGAGCGGGGACAGCGGGGAGAAGAGATGCTCACACTGGGTGACACTTGTAGCCAAGGACTCTAGATGGGGAATCGATAAGGATTTATGATTGTGGTAGGCACTTTACTGTTTGGACAGGGGGCGGGAGAGAGGTGGTAAATTACATAGTCTGTCTCATGGCCCACTACTGCAAAACTAGTTACCTTTATTTAACTAGGCAAGTCAGTTAAGAACAAATTCTTATTTTCAATGGCAGCCTAGGAACAGTGTTGAGGGGTAGAACAACAGATTTGTACCTTGTCAGCTCGAGGATTTGAACTTGCAACCTTTCGGTTACTAGTCCAACTCTCTAACTACTAGGCTACCCTGCCTGAGTGGATGCAGAGGTTGGGGACTAGAGGGGAATCATCCCAGCTTTTTTCTGCCTGTTCCTGAACTTCCTGATTGGAATGCCAAAGGATGGCACTCAACCCAACAGAGGAAAAAGCCTCAGAAATGGAAACATTACAATTTCAATATTCGCAAACCATCCCCTTCATCCCCACCATCATCATCATTCATAAATGGGGCCTTCATAATATGATTTCTTTCAGCTTCGTCTTGGCATAGAGATGTTGACGTTTTACTGTGATATTTTGCTTTTTCAGTTATATTTTTTGGTCACACTTCTCTCAAAAAATTTTACAAGCACAATAGATATCAAAATGCAGCATCTTCAGACCGAGATAAAAGCATAGGATTTATTTGGTGCTGGATTGGTTCATTTCAGTTTTTACTATAAGAGTATGTATTGCCTTATTCAACATGGACAAATAAAAACAGATACGCTTTTATGATACAGTGTTTTATAAAAAATATGGACTTAACTCTCACATAGAGACATAAAATTGTTACTGCAATATTTTTAATAAGTTGATAAGACTGTCCATTTTGCTTTGTTATAAATTACCTCTACATACATGGCAGCAAATAGTCTGGAGGGGATGATCTTCAACCTCCCCGGTTTAAATACTTTAAATAGACATCACCACAAACACTGTGAGAACTAAAGGACATGTCTAGAACAGGAACGTAGCTAATATATCATCATAAATTACATCAGACAAAATGTCAGACATTCATGCACAAAAGCAATCTAGAGCCTTCGGCTGATACGGATCCAAAAGACAGCAGTGAATAAGGCCATACAGTAAAGTCGTCTTTTCAGCAGCGATGTAAGAAGTTAAAAAAGGAAGAATGGAAACGGAATGCCATTCTGTCCGTGTTCAAGTGTTCTGGCCCAGAAAATACAAAAAGGTGATTTCTTCAAGTAATGGCAATGTAAAGACAGCACAGTTCATTTTAGGGAGGAGAAGAAAAAATATGAACAAGGGAGTTAGTACAAGGTCCCTTGTATATCACGAATGATGGTGCTTTCTCTTTGAGAGTTGTTGGTCTCATTTGTATGGTATCCATATGAGGACATCTGACATTTGTTCTCATTTCTCTTCTAGGAGTCATCTTCGGTTTTGATGACGTGGAACAGAGTGACATTGAACAGCACCTGGTGTCCATTGTTCCAGGCATAGAGCGCCCTCTCCCTGGCGTTATAGTCTAACATGGACATGTGAAAGTACTGGTTGTGGAAGGGGATGTCTGTGTACTCATAGCTGGAGGTCTTGGTGGAGTATGAGTAGTAGACCTTGGCACCCGTCAGGTGAGAGTTGGTGATGTAGAGTGTTCCGCAGATCATAAAGGATTCCCCCGCATTCCGTTTGGAATATTCCGTGTTCCATGTCTTCTGGACTTCCAGGGTGTCCGGGTCCATCTGGGCGATGACGATATTTCCTGCGTTCTGATTGGTTGCGTACACCACCCACATGCCCAGTTCGTCGGCCATGACATCGATGTCGGAGTATCCGCCCCAGGAGTAGGGGTAGGTATTGTGGAAGCCGGCGTACTCCAGAGCCCGCTGAGCCAGCACCCGACCTGTCTCAAAACTGTACTTCACGATGATGTTACTCTGATACTTGTTGTAGTACAGGGATCCATTGTATACCACGTGACCGGTTCCTTCCCATTTAAATGGAAGGTTGTACGTTCGAGACACCACATTAGCCACAAACTCTTCCATGGTCTTGTACTCACGGACAATCTTACTGTTGGTGTAGCTGTCCATGTACCAGACCTATGTCAAAGAAAGATGAATAGCAGGAATTAGTCGAAACCACAAACTGATGTCTTTCACACTGAACACAGACTGAATAAACATGCAACAAACATGCAAAAATGTCTTTACGAAAAGGTCACCATTTCCTCCATCTCCCTTATGAATATAACATATGAAGCACTTCACATGCCTTATAAATCAAATTAAATTATACTCTGCATCAGAGAAGCAATTAAATATCCCCAGAAACAGCCTTATATGAAAATCAACACCATGATGTTTGGTCATGACAATATTAGATTATTGTTATAAATCCTGCCCTATACGCTGAAAACAAAACCGAGATGTAGTCACCAGAGACACGCACAGAGAAAGAGCTATCACCAACATAGACGCCCAGCCACCTTCCACCTCCTCCACTCCCATCCCATAACTCACCCTGTTGTTTCTCTGAGAGGCCTGTGGATCAGTCATCCATGCCCCAAACCGGGTGCCAGATGTCTTTATTGTTACAGGTCCAGTGATTTTCATTAATTTCCCACATGCTGTTAATAAAGAAATGCAGCGATAAGATGTACTGTTTTTTCCTCCTCTTCTAAATAGATTTCTCAAGCCAATTTCATGCCTGTGCCACCGGAGAGTTTACTCAACAACACTGTGCATATTAAATCCAGGCTGGCAGAAACACGTACACTCAAGTCTAAGGCCTAAGGCAATCATATCGGACTCAATCAATTGGCAGTAGGTATTGACTACATGGGAAAGCTGCTTACTAATACTGGGCTTTACAGTACTGCTTGTCGTATCCCACATGGTATTGCAGAGTTGCAGAAATATGCAAACACACACATAACACCGTATGCAAACGCGCATGCATAGTAATGTGTTTGGGGTTCCAACTAATTCACAGTTGAAAGAATGTAGTCATTTTCTTGTTTATGGATATTACAGTGTAACTGTGCTTGAGCATGGAAACCGCAGTGATAAAAGATTCTATAATATTATCTATGCTTAGCTCTCAGTTATTTATTTATGTTGTTCAATATTACGTTTATATCAAGATACTCAATCTTTGACCTCCATTATGCCATTTACCTTTTATAAATCAGATCCTTTCATTCCTTTTCCCATTAAGATCAGGTAGACTCAAATAGTAGATTATATACAGCAGGTAAAACTGATCTCATTAAAAGATCTCATCCTGATTTTGTCTCTTCAGAGTTTCCTAACCCAGTGGAATACAACACTGTTTATGTGAGGAATTCTTGATTTTCTCCATATACAGTCATTGTGGCGTGAGCCATAAATATACAACGGAGGATTCACTGAGTTTGCCCGTGCAGTTGATATTGATCTGGTTCTACTCACTGAGTTTGCCCATGCAGTTGATATTGATCTGGTTCTACTCACTGAGTTTGCCCGTGCAGTTGATATTGATCTGGTTCTACTCACTGAGTTTGCCCGTGCAGTTGATATTGATCTGGTTCTACTCACTGAGTTTGCCCGTGCAGTTGATATTGATCTGGTTCTACTCACTGAGTTTGCCCGTGCAGTTGATATTGATCTGGTTCTACTCACTGAGTTTGCCCGTGCAGTTGATATTGATCTGGTTCTACTCACTGAGTTTGCCCGTGCAGTTGATATTGATCTGGTTCTACTCACTGAGTTTGCCCGTGCAGATGATATTGATCTGGTTCTACTCACTGAGTTTGCCCGTGCAGTTGATATTGATCTAGTTCTACTCACTGAGTTTGCCCATGCAGTTGCGGAGCCTGCTGTCCAGTCTCAGCACCCTCTGGTAGAGCTCGTCATAGTCGTATGCCCCCATCTCCTCCTGGATAGCTGTGAGCACCATGGACAGGTTTCTGATCTCCTCTTTAAAGGAGGAGATGAGCTGGGCGTCTGTCTTGTACTGCTCCAACACAGGGATCAGAGGCTGCAGCTCATCCATCTTCTCCTTAAGCTCCTGGAGCAGAGACAGGCACAGGACAGAGACAGAATGGCCTGGATTAAGAGAAATCCCAGAGGGGAGATAGAAACCACTTAAGGCACGCTTAACACACCTTCTGGGCAGTGATAGGAAGCCATGCAACCTTGTCTCAAGGAAATTTGTGGGATTTGGTACGTAAATTTATCAGCCCGTTTAGTATGATATACTGTATTTCGTTACATTATTTTACAGTAAGATCAAAATTAGAGGATTTATAGTATCATATGTCTTACCCGGTGGTACAATAGCAACTAATTGGATGATGTAACTTATTGATGTATAGTATTATATGTATTTTTCTGAGACCGGGTTGCGTGTTGCGTGGTAACGACGAAGGAGAATTAAGGGGGAAATTTATGTTGATGGTTAGAAGAACTAATGGAAAAGGTTAGGATAATTCAAGTAGCAGGTTAGGTGTAATGGGTTAAGGTTAGATTCTCGAACACAGAACCTTTGTATTGCTAGGCAGTCGCAATATACGCCCAACCATCCTCGCTGACAAACCTCCCTACTTTCGTTTCTGTTTAAATGAACTAGACCATTAGTACATATCATACATCTTGGAGGTCTAAATAAATACATATAGTATGCTTTATATGGCTGAGGCCAGGCTGAGCCATAGGGAAGTGGAGTAGAGGAAAAAGGGGGTGTTGAAAATAAAGTGAAATATGGGTAACATCGAGAAGTATATACACTACTGTTCAAAAGTTTGGGGTCACTTATACATTTCCTTGTTTTTGATAGAATAGCACATTATTTGTCCATTAAAATAACATCAAATTGATCAGAAATACAGTGTAGACATTGTTAATGTTGTAAATTACTATTGTAGCTGGAAACAGCTGATTGTTTATGGATTATCTACATAGGTGTACAGGGGCCCATTATCAGCAACCATCACTCCTGTGTTCCAACGGCACGCTGTGACCCCAACGTTTTGAATAATAATGTATATACAGTACAAGTTTTTTTTCTCAATGGTTTTTCTTCTTTTTTTTATACAATTTTCTACATTGTAGAATAATAGTGAAGACTTCAAATCTATGAATGACACACATGAAATCATGTAGTAACCAAAAAAGTGATTAACAAATCAAATACATTTTTGATTTTAGATTCTTCAAAGTAGCCACACTTTGCCTTGATGACAACTTTGCACACTCTTGGCATTTTCTTAGCCAGCTTCACCTGGAATACTTTTCCAACAGTCTTGAAGGAGTTCCCACATATGCTGAGCACTTGTTGGCTGCTTTTCCTTCCCTCTGCTGTCCAACTCATCCCAAACCATCTCAATTGGGTTGAGGTTGGGTGATTGTGGAAGCCAGGTCATCTGATGCAGCACTCAATCACTCTTGTTCTTGGTCAAATAGCCCTTACACAGCCTGGAGGGGTGATTGTCGTTCTGAAAAACAAATGATAGTCCCACTAAGTGCAAACCAGATGTGATGGCTTATCGCTGCAGAATGCTGTGGTAGCCATGCTGGTTAAGTGTGCGTTGAATTCTAAATAAATCACAGACAGTGTTGCCAGCAAAGCATCCCTACAACATCACACATCCTCCTCCATGCTTCATGGTGGGAACCACACATGAAGAGATCATCCATTCACCTATTCTGCGTCTCACAAAGACAAGGTGGTTGTGACACAAAATCTCACGTTTTGACTCATCAGACCGAAGTACAGATTTCCACCGGTCTAATCTCCATTGCTTGTGTTTCTTGCCCCAAGCAAGTCTCTTCTTCTTATTGGTATCCTTTAGTCATGATTTCTTTGCAGAAATTCTCTCATTCGCTCACACAGTCTGTTACTTGAACTCTGTGAAGCATTTATTTGGGCTGCAATTTCTGAGGCTGGTAACTCTAATGATCTTATCCTCTGCAGCAGAGGCAACTCTGGGTCTTCCTTTCCTGTGGCGGTCCTCATCAGAGCCAGTTTCATCATAGCGCTTGATCTGTTTTTGCGACTGCAGTTGAAGAAACTTTCAAAATTCTTGAAAGGTTCCATATTGACTGACCTTCATGTCTTAAAGTAACGATGGACTGCCGTTTCTCTTTGCTTACTTGAGCTGTTCTTGCCATAATATGCTATCTTCTGTATACCACTCCTATCTTGTCACAACACAACTGACTCTTAATGCACACCAGTTAATTTAAATGCATTCCAGGTGACTATCTCATGAAGCAGGTTGAAAGAATGCCAAGAGTGGGCAAAGCTGTCATCAAGGCAACGGGTGACTACTTTGCAGAATCTAAAATATAACATTTTTATTTGTTTAACACTTTTTTGGTTATTACATGATGCGATATGTCTTATTTCATAGTTTTGATGTCTTCACTATTATTCTGCAATGTATAAAATAGTACAAATAAAGAAAAACCAATGAATGAGTAGGTGTGTCCAAACCTTTGACTGGTACTGTATATTTTTTAATTGATCTAACATATTTCCTTATGAGTGTCTCTCACAGTGTTTAAAATTGTAAGTAAACATCTCTGGTCAGGTCATGTGGTCAGGCAAAACACCTGGGCCTGTTTATAAAAAATGTGCTGTACTTCAATGTATGCTAGTGCCGTAATGTTATTTACTTCAATGTATTCTAGTGCTGTAATTCTAGTGCAGTAATGTTCTGTACTTCAATGTATTATAGTGCTGTAATTCTAGTGCAGTAATATTCTTTACTTCAGTGTATTCTAGTGTTGTAATTCTAGTGCAGTAATGTTCTGTACTTCAATGTATTCTAGTGCAGTAATGTTATGTACATCAATGTATTCTAGTGCTGTAATGTTATGTACATCAATGTATTCTAGTGCTGTAATGTTCTGTACATCAATGTATTCTAGTGCTGTAATTCTAGTGCAGTAATGTTCTGTACTTCAATGTATTCTAGTGCTGTAATTCTAGTGCTGTAATGTTCTGTACTTCAATGTATTCTAGTGCAGTAATGTTATGTACATCAATGTATTCTAGTGCTGTAATTCTAGTGCAGTAATGTTCTGTACTTCAATGTATTCTAGTGGTGTAATGTTCTGTACGTCAATGTATTCTAGTGCTGTAATTCTAGTGCAGTAATGTTATGTACATCAATGTATTCTAGTGCTGTAATTCTAGTGCAGTAATGTTATGTACATCAATGTATTCTAGTGCTGTAATGTTCTGTACGTCAATGTATTCTAGTGCTGTAATTCTTGTACAGTAATGTTCTGTACTTCAATGTATTCTAGTGCTGTAATGTTCTGTACATCAATGTATTCTAGTGCTGTAATGTTATGTACATCAATGTATTCTAGTGCTGTAATGTTATGTACATCAATGTATTCTAGTGCTGTAATGTTATGTACATCAATGTATTCTAGTGCTGTAATGTTATGTACATCAATGTATTCTAGCGCTGTAATGTTATGTACATCAATGTATTCTACTGCTGTAATGTTCTGTACATCAATGCATTCTAGTGGTGTAATGTTATGTACATCCATGTATTCTAGTGCTGTAATGTTCTGTACGTCAATGTATTCTAGTGCTGTAATGTTATGTACATCAATGTATTCTAGTGCTGTAATGTTCTGTACCTGGAAATTCTTGGCCATAATAGTCTTCCTGTCATCTTCTACCTGTCTGAACTTAGTCCGGAGCCCTTTCATCTGATTCTCCATCTTCATGACATACTGGAAGTCCCTCTGAGTCCGTAGGTTCAACACCTCAATGGACTGGGACATGTTCTGCACCTGGACCAGAGTAGGGTAAATACTGTATATGTTGTAACAGAGACGTATAGACATTCATGTCATGGATATGAAGGTTTTATGAATACTTTATGAATGTTACATACCGTCATCGTAAGTAAAGTTTTACCAACAAGACAAACACATGTCCAACAACCATCTGAAAGATGTTCTGCACCTGGACCACAGCAAATAAGACAAGCACATCCAGCCTGGTCCAAGATCTATTTGTGTTGTGCATGTCAATGACCATAGGAGCTGGCAAGACAGCACAAACATATCTGGGACCAGGCTAAATCAAATCTATACAACTGTCTCAAACATGTCTGGGCCAACATGGACTCCTGAACTGACTCCTAACTTGAGATCCTTAGGCTAACTCGGATTTAGGTATAACACTCCCATTCTCCCATTGACAACAAAGCATGGCTTACAGTCTTTTAAAACTTTTAAAACTTTTTTTTATGATTGCTAACAAGCGTTTACCTATAGTGAAGGTACTTTTTTTATCAACTCTTAACATAGCAACACACCTACGTCACACAATTAGTCAAATAGTTCATTTTCTGCTCAAAACTTCATTTTGTTCATTAAATACCATCTCTACATTTCAAAATGCAAAAAAAACTTTCTCTACGTACACTAACTCTATCAAAACACGGCAAACCCGACTCAATATCTAATCATTCAGTCAAAACACTAGCACATGTTTTCTATCCAAGAGGAACATATAGTCAATCAACGACTTTCAAAATACTAACAGTTGATGGCATTACAAAAACTGCAATACTTTTCATGTTTCAGAACCTGCATACAATAGACAATATGAAATCCATTGTTCTTTTTAATTCAGTTTCCTTTTACTGTAAACCACTCTACATTTTTGGGTTGAGTGTCAATTGTGTGCATTTTTGGCAACACACTATCTAAAAGTGAATGAGTCATCTTTATTTTATAGAATGTACAATAGAAAACAATAGTAAGTGACAGAATTGCTGCAGTAAAAGCTTCATTTAGCAACATGAAATTGCTGCCAGTGATCAACAAAAAAAATCCAACATACATGGCTTGTGGTTCCCAATGTGTAAAAATAAAACACAATTACTGTAAAAAAGGCACAGAAGGGAAAAAACACAAACATGTCCAGTCCTGTTCTAATCTATACCATCTTCAGCATTTTGGCCACAAGTTCTTGTTCTTGTCCACATCACATCTTATGTCGTCTCTCGCTATGCACCTTGGATAGAAACGCTTGGCCTGCCTTATCCACCCCTGACAGTCTTCAGCTGAGAGGTCTTTGCACCTTGGATAGAAACACTTGGCCTGACTTATCCACCCCTGGCAGTCTTCAGCTGAGATGTCTTTGCACCTTGGATAGAAACGCTTGGCCTGCCTTATCCACCCCTGACAGTCTTCAGCTGAGAGGTCTCTGCACCTTGGATAGAAACGCTTGGCCTGCCTTATCCACCCCTGGCAGTCTTCAGCTGAGATGTCTTTGCACCTTGGATAGAAACGCTTGGCCTGCCTTATCCACCCCTGGCAGTCTTCAGCTGAGATGTCTCTGCACCTTGGATAGAAACGCTTGGCCTGCCTTATCCACCCCTGGCAGTCTTCAGCTGAGAGGTCTCTGCACCTTGGATAGAAACACCTCGCCTGCCTTATCCACCCCTGGCAGTCTTCAGCTGAGAGGTCTCTGCACCTTGGATAGAAACGCTTGGCCTGCCTTATCCACCCCTGGCAGTCTTCAGCTGAGAGGTCTCTGCACCTTGGATAGAAACACCTCGCCTGCCTTATCCACCCCTGGCAGTCTTCAGCTGAGAGGTCTTTGCACCTTGGATAGAAACACTTGGCCTGACTTATCCACCCCTGGCAGTCTTCAGCTGAGATGTCTTTGCACCTTGGATAGAAACGCTTGGCCTGCCTTATCCACCCCTGGCAGTCTTCAGCTGAGATGTCTCTGCACCTTGGATAGAAACGCTTGGCCTGCCTTATCCACCCCTGGCAGTCTTCAGCTGAGAGGTCTCTGCACCTTGGATAGAAACACCTCGCCTGCCTTATCCACCCCTGGCAGTCTTCAGCTGAGAGGTCTCTGCACCTTGGATAGAAACGCTTGGCCTGCCTTATCCACCCCTGGCAGTCTTCAGCTGAGAGGTCTCTGCACCTTGGATAGAAACACCTCGCCTGCCTTATCCACCCCTGGCAGTCTTCAGCTGAGAGGTCTCTGCACCTTGGATAGAAACGCTTGGCCTGCCTTATCCACCCCTGGCAGTCTTCAGCTGAGAGGTCTCTGCAGCCGGCATCCATTGCATCCAGGAGGGGATTTTGTCATGTGGCCGATGATCATACACTTTCCACCTCCAGGCAGAAAAGATTCCTCAATGATGTTGAGAAGTGGGGAGGAAAGGTGAGAAGTGGGGAGGAAAAGGGAAACCATTCTTGGATGGGCTGCAGACCAGTTTGTGATTGCATGTGAATGGTGGAATGCTACATTGTCCCATGCAATCACAAATGTCCTCATGTTTCCTCCCAGCTGTTCCTTTTCTGCTTCTGGCACCAGTTGTTGGTGGAGGTCAAAAGAAAGCGCTCAGTGTTGTAGGGACCAATCTGGCATTTCTGCAGGACCAGACCAGCACTCGAGACTGCAGCACACATTGTGATATTTTCTCCCCTCTGACCCGTCACATCAACGGTGGCCCTTTTCCCGGTGACGTTGCTTCCCCTCCAACGTGTTTTTGTCAGTTTAAACCCTGCCTCATCTTCATAAATGATTTCATGTGGGGTCTGTTTAGCCTCCAACTCCATGACTCCATTAATCAAACACATTATGTGATAATGCTTTTCAGTATGTCCTACTGTATGTACTTTAAGTAGCATAGTGTAAAACTCACTATAGAACTAGACATATTGGGGAGACATCATACCTGGACGTATTGGTGCCGGAGTTCCTTGACCCGCTCACTGTTCCTTTCAAAAGGAACCGCGTGCAACTGTTTCATTCGAACTCTATGTTTGGTCAGAGTCTGAACAATGGCAGTCAGGCTGATGATTTCCACATTGTGAAATACCAGGTTGTCCTCTACAATGGTCTGAATTTCTCTCAGTTTTATTGCATTGTCAGCAATGACCAATCCTACAATGGCATGCTCTTGGTCTTCACTGAGGAGCTTTCCTTTTCCCCCAGAGGGAGGAAGACGTTGCGTCCTTTAGAGGAACAAAAATACAACTCTTTCACCAGTCTCTCTCAGTGATAGACCATTGTATTAGACTGGACTCTTTCACCAGCCTCTCTCAGTGATAGACCATGGTATTAGACTGGACTCTTTCACCAGACTCTCTCAGTGATAGCCCATGGTATTAGGCTGGACTCTTTCACCAGACTCTCTCAGTGATAGACCATGGAATTAGGCTGGACTCTTTCATCAGCCTCTCTCAGTGATAGACCATGGTATTAGACTGGACTCTTTCACCAGCCTCTCTCAGTGATAGACCATGGAATTAGGCTGGACTCTTTCACCAGCCTCTCTCAGTGATAGACCATGGTATTAGACTGGACTCTTTCACCAGCCTCTCTCAGTGATAGACCATGGTATTAGGCTGGACTCTTTCATCAGCCTCTCTCAGTGATAGACCATGGTATTAGACTGGACTCTTTCACCAGCCACTCTCAGTGATAGACCATGGTATTAGACTTTACTCTTTCACCAGACTCTCTCAGTGATAGACCATGGTATTAGACTGGACTCTTTCACCAGCCTCTCTCAGTGATAGACCATAGTATTAGGCTGGACTCTTTCACCAGCCTCGCTCAGTGATAGACCATCATATTAGGCTGGACTCTTTCACCAGCCTCTCTCAGTGATAGACCATGGTATTAGGCTGGACTCTTTCACCAGCCTCTCTCAGTGATAGACCATCGTATTATGCTGGACTCTTTCCCCAGCTTCTCTTAGTGATAGACCATGGTATTAGGCTGGACTCTTTCACCAGCCTCTCTCAGTGATAGACCATGGTATTAGAGTGGACTCTTTCACCAGCCTCTCTCAGTGATAGACCATCATATTAGGCTGGACTCTTTCACCAGCCTCTCTCAGTGATAGCCCATGGTATTAGGCTGGACTCTTTCACCAGACTCTCTCAGTGATAGACCATGGAATTAGGCTGGACTCTTTTATCAGCCTCTCTCAGTGATAGACCATGGTATTAGACTGGACTCTTTCACCAGCCTCTCTCAGTGATAGACCATCGTATTAGACTGGACTCTTTCACCAGACTCTCTCAGTGATAGTCCATGGTATTAGACTGGACTCTTTCATCAGCCTCTCTCAGTGATAGACAATGGTATTAGAGTGGACTCTTTCACCAGCCTCTCTCAGTGATAGACCATGGTATTAGAGTGGACTCTTTCACCAGCCTCTCTCAGTGATAGACCATGGTTTATCACATGGTCTATGATGGTGGCTCTTATTTCATCAGTGACAACTTCTCCTACTCTCCTTTGAACACCACCATGCATTCTTACTCCTCTCCCTCTACCTCTCCTTCTCACTTGTCCTTGTCCAACTACTCTTCTGCCTGGTCCAGCTACTTCTCTCCCTGGTCCAACTACGCCTCTTCCTTGTCCAAACATTATTTTTTTCTCTCTCTGCTCCTCTGTGTTGTACTGTATCCACATTGAACAAAATCAATTCAAAGAGTCCCCTTTTTACTGTGTATGTCCATGTAATTGAAAGAACTTCAACACCTGGCTATGTCTCCGATTGAGATTGGAATCAGCTGTGGTTGGTCTATTTTACACAATTTACAGTAAATCAGATATTTCTCAATGTTTCAATGATCTGTTCATTAAAAAAATTATTATCAGCTGTTTCAATATAGCTTTTGAGCAGCTGTTGTTGCAGAAGTAGAGGCTTTATACTATATTTAAGGTTTTGAACATTAGGTCTTCATTTCTGGCATGCTGTGTGCAAGCATTTGTAAATAAGACAAGAAAGATCCATAATTTTGGTATTGGGTAAGCTTGTATGTAAAAAAAATATCTAAGCATTTTAGAAACCTGTTAATTGAATGCATATTCTGTGAAAACAACATCAATTGTGTTAATGGGATGGTCCACAACAGATGGATGTTGCGCTAATTGTGTTTAGATTTTTGAAGATGTGACTACAGATTGTAAAAAAAAAAAAATGGTAATGTATGTGAAAGTTTGAATTACATACACACACCCCAGTACACACACCCCAGTACACACACCTCAGGAAAAGTTGGAATTCAGACCTGTTTGAAAACTCTATTTAAACATATATCCCTACACCTGAAATGGATGTTGAAAAGAAAAATACATTTATTCAAGACATTATCCATCTGTGCCTTACTTTTCTTATATCTATACCATGTTGAAGCATTGAAAAACATGAATCACAAGTTAACAACACGATCCTCCTCAACAGACAGCAACAGATACAAAATGATGCCTACATCTGCATATTAATAATACGATTAGCTTCTCCTCCCATATGATTAACAACCTAGCCATTCATCACACACACACACACACAGGTATAAATGACATTCTCTTAAATCACTCTACTTATGCGCTGGCATCGCAGAGGTCCAGTAATGTGTATGATAGATCACTTCAGAGTGAAGAAGATAACCGTGTATACTGAGTTCCAGCACTTAATACACATAGCATCTTTTATAAGGGATCTTTCCCTGTAAAAAGATAAAACTCCCTTTGTAGTGTACCGTGACTTTTAACCCTTTCACAACAGGTGTTTCCTAAGATGTTGCCAAGTGCTGTAACTTTGCTTCTAGGTGATTCTATGTTAGGTGTTGTGTGTTGATTCCATGATAGGTGTTGTGTGTTAATTATATGGTAGGTGTTGTATGTTAATTGCAGCCAGGTCACCTGTGATACAAGTCAGTATTTGACGTCCATCCATGTCTGAGGATGTCGGGAGATGAGTTGGAAACTGTCCACCAGGGGCAACAGTGAGCGCTGTTACCTTCAAGTAGGTTTCGGTTTTGCTAGGACGTTGTGGACGGGGATGGAGGATGGGCAAGCATCTTGCCAAACATTGCATGTTTGAATCCAGCGATAGAAAGTCGTTTTTGAAGTTTTTGATTTAACCTTTTCATGCGTGAGATCCAAATATCTCTAACGGTCGCCCCCAGCGTGACTTGTTTTATGCGCATGATGTCAGAATGCACTCACTTTTTTATAATGTATTTACAGTTTTATTCACATGTTTTCAAGTACTGGTGACAAATAATGCATTCCGATTATCGCATAGCGTCACACTCTGACCATTATTTGCGCTGTTTGTTTCTATGTTTTGTTTGGTCAGGGTGTGATATGAGTGGGCATTCTATGCTGCATGTCTAGTTAGTCTGTTTCTATGTGTTTTGGCCTGATATGGTTCTCAATCAGAGGCAGGTGTTTGTCGTTGTCTCTGATTGGGAACCATATTTAGGCAGCCTGTTTTGTATTGTGGTTCGTGGGTTATTGTCTATGTGTAGTGGCCTGTGTCTGCACTCGTTGGCATAGCGTCACGTTCGTTTTGTTGTTTTTGTTTAAGTGTTCTTCATTCATTAAAAGAAGAATGTATTCTAATCACGCTGCGCTTTGGTCTCCTCTTTACGACGATCGTGACACATAGATTGTAATGGACACCTATGATTCGTGTAAAATAATTTCTTGAAGGTTGTACTGATTATGATGAGCTAACGCTTAGTTATTTGCTAGCTATGTGTGGAGCCATGTTTGTTGACATTATACACTGCATTCTGTCAGATCAAAGATACTGTAATGAGGTGAAGGAATGGTTCCCTCATCTTTAGAGTGAACTCCTGATGACACACCCCCTTCAACATGCATACTGCAAACAGACCAAATTAATCTCATCTATTTTTCTCATCTTTGGTTGATGCGAAAAATCAAACATGTTGGTGTGCAAAAACTACCCATCGTCAAATTACTTTTGATTTTTAGAAAGTGTTTTACTTAATTATTTGCATCAATGGTGAGCTCACCCATGATGTGATGAATTGGAAATAGTAATTGCTATTAGCTAATTCATATTGTGGTTTCTGTCAGTAAAAGAGTTAGCTAAACATGACCGCTTGAGTTACATCAATCTTTCCTCAGTTAACGCTAGGACTAATTTAGCCTACATTTTCCAGTTTGGATGTTTGTGTTATGCTGTCGCTACTTCTGTGGAATGTCTGAACATTGCATCCAAAAATAAAGTGGTCACATTCAGGACATAACTTTGTAAGGACTGTGTTTGTGCAAAATGCTTTTGTGAAAAAACAGTATGGCCAGCTCAAACGCTGACTGTTGTGTCAATGAAAACTGGACGTTCTAAATAAGCATTACCAATCACACCGGTTTGAGCGTATGCTGCAGGGACCACTATAGAATGATCACACCCGTTTGTTGGTACGTGTCAAAGGGTTAACCTCAGGATTTCAGAGTTAATGCCTGAACTTAACTCTAATCTTAAATGTTCAGCGTTAATGGCTAAACTTAACCTTAAACACTTAGACATTTGACGCTTGAGAAACATGGATGAACGTCTAATTCGGATGTGAGACTGAGAGCTAGTTGCTTAATTGTATAGGAGGTGTTGTGTGTTCATTCTATGGTAGGTGTTGTGTGTTCATTCTATGGTAGGTGTTGTGTGTTCATTCTATGGTAGGTGCTGTGTGTTCATTCTATGGTAGGTGTTGTGTGTTCATTCTATGGTAGGTGCTGTGTGTTCATTCTATGGTAGGTGTTGTGTGTTCATTCTATGGTAGGTGCTGTGTGTTCATTCTATGGTAGGTGTTGTGTGTTCATTCTATGGTAGGTGCTGTGTGTTCATTCTATGGTAGGTGTTGTGTGTTCATTCTATGGTAGGTGTTGTGTGTTCATTCTATGGTAGGTGTTGTGTGTTCATTCTTTGGTAGGTGTTGTGTGTTCATTCTATGGTAGGTGTTGTGTGTTCATTCTATGGTAGGTGTTGTGTGTTCATTCTATGGTAGGTGTTGTGTGTTCATTCTATGGTAGGTGTTGTGTGTTCATTCTATGGTAGGTGTAGTGTGTTCATTCTATGGTAGGTGTTGTGTGTTCATTCTATGGTAGGTGTTGTGTGTTCATCTGATGAAGGTCAGCTGATTCCTGGAAAGAGCTAAAAAGGGTGAAAGCAGAGGACCGAGAGAAAGAGAGAGGGAGAGAGGGAGAGAGACAGAGGGAGGGAGAACGGGAAAGGGAGAGAAAGGGGGGAGAGAGAAAGAGAGGGAGAGAAAGGGAGGGAGAAAAAAGGAGCGAGAGAGAAAGAGAGAGGGAAGGAGACAGAGGGAGGGAGAACAATAAAGAGAGACTAAGGGGTGGTTTGTATTAGTGTGTGTGTGAGTGAGTGAGTGAGTGAGTGAGTGAGTGAGTGAGTGTGAGTGTGTGCGTGCGTGCGTGCATGTTTGCGGGGTACCTTCTCCAGTAGCTGGCGGAGCTGTCTTCCCTTGGCATCTCTGGAGCAGAGGTTCTGTTCAGGTGCCACCACCGTGCAGATACACCGACCATCGGCATCCTGGGCAGAGCTGTACACCTGCCAACCCTCCTTAGGCCCAATTGTCTACATGCACGCGCACACACGAGCACGCGCACACACCCGCACATGCACACACAGGAAAATATTGGTGAAGGGAATCGTTGATGTGGGTAAATGCCGTTGGACGACGACATTTTCCAATGTGAGCTGGTAGCTAGATTATCAAATAGCTAGTGATAGAAAGCAGTGGTTCCAACCAGGGGTACAAGGACTCCTGGGGGGGACTTGGTCTTGAGAATGCTCATGAGACCATAGGCTTACTGGCAAAATGCACATGAGCGGGTACTTCAGGGGTACTCCAGACAGAGCAAAATTCAGTTGGTAGTACAGCAACCGAAAAAGGTTGGGAACCACTGATATAAAGTGATAGATATATACAATTCTATTCAAATGTTTGGACACACCTACTCATTCAAGGGATTTTCTTTATTTTTACTATTTTCTACATTGTAGTATAATAGTGAAGACATCACAACTATGAAACAACACATTTGTAGAATCATGTAGTATGCAAAAAAAGTGTTAAACAAATCTAAATATATTTAAGATTTATCAAAGTAGCCACCCTTTGCCTTGATGACAACTTTGCACACTATTGGCACTCTCTGAACCTGCTTCATGAGGTAGTCACCTGGAATGCATTTCAATGAACAGGGGTGCCTTATTAAAAGTTAATTTGTGGAATTTCTTTCCTTGCGTTTGAGCCAATCAGTTGTGTTGTGACAAGGTAGGGGTGGTATACAGAAGATAGCCCTATTTGGTAAAAGACCAAGTCCATATTATGGCAAGAACCGCTCAAATAAGCAAAGAGAAATGACAGTCCATCATTACTTAAAGACATGAAGATGATGAAGATGATGAAAACGGCTCTCATATAGACCGCCAATGGAAATGAAGACCCAGATTTACCTCTGCTACAGAGGATAAGTCCATTGGAGTTGCCAGCCTCAGAAATTGCAGCCCAAATAAATGCTTCACAGAGTTGAAGTAACATACACATCTCAACATCAATTGTTCAGAGGAGACTGCGTGAATCAGGCCTTCATTGTAGAATTGCTGCAAAGAAACCACCACTAAAGGACACCAATGAGAAGAAGAGACTTGCTTTGTCCAAGAAACATGAGCAATAGACATTAGACCGGTGGAAATCTGTCCTTTGGTCTGATGAGTCCAAATTTGAGATTTTGGGTTTCAACCTCCGTGTCTTTGTGAGATGCAGAGTAGGTGAACAGATGATCTCCGCATATGTGGTTCCCACCGTGAGGATTTGAAGAGGAGGTGTGATGGTGTGGGGGTGCTTTGCTGGTGACACTTTCTGTGATTTATTTAGAATTCAAGGCACACTTAACCAGCATGGCTACCACAGCATTCTGCAGCGATACACTATCCCATCTGGTTTGCGCTTAGTGGGACCATCATTTGTTTTTCAACAGGACAATGACCCAACACACCTCCAGGCTGCGTAAGGACTATTTGACCAAGAAGGAGAGTGATGAAGTGCTGCATCAGATGACCTGGCCTCCACAATCACCCGACCTCAAACCAATTGAGATGGTATGGCATGAGTTGGACCGCAGAGAAAATGAAAAGCAGCCAACAAGTGCTCAGCATATGTGGGAACTCCTTCAAGACTTTTTGTAAAGCATTACAGGTGAAGCTGGTTGAGAGAATGCCAAGAGTGTGCAAAGCTGTGATCAAGGCAAAGGGTGGCTACTTTGAAGAATCTATAATATAACATATATTTTGATTGTTTAACACTTTTTGGTTACTACATGATTCCATATGTGTTATTTCATAGTTGTGATGTCTTCACTAGTATTCTACAATGTTGAAAATAGTACAAATTAAGAAAAACCCTTGAATGAGTAGGTGTGTCCAAACTTTTGAATGGTCTGTATATCTTCCGCAAAAAAAAGAGGAAATATAAGTCATGCTCATGCCATGTACAAGCAACAGCAACTAAGGACATTGGACAAGGCCACTAGATTAAAACAAGTTATTTCTGTCTCTGTAACCAGAGCCTTGAATACAGCCAATCACACCGATACGCGTTTTATTTTTCTCCATTCCTTTAAAAGTGCAACTCTCTGACAACCTTCCCATTCAAGGCTGAACTATAAACTCATATTTCTGTTGCTGTTTCACTTCAGAGAGAGAGAGAGATAGAAAGAGAGAGAGCCAGGAACAGAGAAAATGAAAGGGAGACATTAACCAGACATTGTAGGGACCTTCAGATGTAAATGGTGGAGAAGAAATGGTGTCGTTGTCACGGAAGAAATTGACAGAGTTTCAAAATCAGTGGAATGCCCAGTGGAAGTAGAGCGATGATTGCCAAATGCGGAGAGAGTCCAAAAAGAGAACACAGAAAGAAGGCTGTTGTATAAAACACCTGTCTCTTGATGACTTCTTTATATTAAGGGCAACAGGGCAACATTTTCAGGTATTATACATTTCTAATTTAGTCAGAAAGTAGTTTTCATTGCAAGTTAAAAAGTGTACTGTTAGCTAGCTAGCTAATGGTAGCTGGCTGGCTCGCTAGCTAACGTTATGTGTATGATATCTGTAGTAATATTATTAGTATCTCAGGAAGTCATGTGCATTGCTAGTTATAGCCTAATGTTAGTTGGCTAGTTAACATAAAACCTAGTTGCTTAGCTTTAGTTACCTGCAGATTCATGTATGGGTGTATTGCCACGTTCAAAACAACTGGGAACTCTGAAAAATACAAGGTCGAATCATGACGTCAGTGATTTTCAGGTCGGAAAGTCAGAGCACTAGAAAGAGGCCCATGTTCCCTAGTTGGAATTCCGAGTTGGATGACCGTTGAAATCGATTTTTCCCAGTCGGGGCTCGTTTTTTTCTGAGTTCCAAGTTGTTTTCAACACACTGAAGTCGGAAGTTGGAGATTTCCTAGTTCCCAGTTGTTTTGAATGTGGCATTAGAGTTGGGATTATGGGTCATTGTTTAGCTAGCTAGCTACATGTCTAAACAAAAGACTCCACTATTCAAGTAACCATTTCACTCTACCGTTTACACCTTCTGTATCCTGTGCATGTGACAAATCAACTTAGATTTGATTTGATATTGTGTGTGTTTACCAGAGACGGTAATGTGAAGAACAACATGACCTGCACCAAAGTCAGATTAGGATATAGGCAAATGACTAAATACAGTTTATTTTTATTACTATCTTTTGCTACTACTTTACAATTTTTAGTCTTGGTTGTTAATCTTTGGTTGTTTACTACACTGTGAATCCTTAAAGAGATGGGTGGGGCAAAGACTTCAGAGGGTGTGAATGATGCTTGATCGGTGTATACTAAAAACATTCACGGGACATATTCTCAAAAGTGGGGTTATAAATTGATTAACTTTGGGCTAGGGGGCAGTATTTTCACGTCCGAATGAAAATGTGCCCAAAGTAAACTGCCTGCTACTCAGGCCCAGAAGCTAGGTTATGCATATTATTATTAGATTTGGATAGAAAACACTCTGACATTTCAAAAACTGTTTGAATAATGTCTGTGAGTATAACAGAACCAATTTGGCAGGTGAAACCCCGAGCATAATCCATCCAGGGAAAAATGTTTTGAGGTCAATCTGTTTTCCATTAGATTTCTATGGTAGGTCCTTTTTAATAGGAGTCTGCTTGCAGTTCCTTAGGCTTACACTAGATGTAAGCAGTCTTTAGAAATTGGTTGATGTTTTTCTTTTGAGAAATGAAGAAGTAGTCCTGTTATTTCCATGTGTCACTCAGATGGACTCAAGTCTTTTGGTGCGTGCGACCTTGAATGCGCTTCACTTTGTTTTCGTCCGGTATTGAACACAGTATATCCCGTCTTAAATGTGATCGATTATTTACATTTTAAAATACCTAAGGTTGGATTAGGAGAGGTTGTTTGAAATGTTTGGGCCAAGTTTACAGGTAACTTATTAGATACTTTGTAGTCATGTTGGACGAGTTGGAACCGGTGTATTTTCTGAATCAAACGCGCCAAATAAATGGATATTTGGGGGATATAAAGGAATTTATCGAACAAAAGGACCATTTGTGATGTTTCTGGGACATTTTGGAGTGCCAACAGAAGAATATCTTTAAACATAAGGCATGAATTATATTGTTATTTCTTACTTTTGTGTCGCACCTGGCTGGTTGAAATGTGATTTTCATGTGTTTGTATCCGGGATGCTGTCCTCAGATAATTGCATGGTCTGCTTTCGCTGTAAAACCTTTTTGAAATCTGACACTGCGGCTGGATTAACAAGAAGGTAAGCTTTATTTTGATATATTACACATGTATGTTTTGTGAATTTTTATTATGAGTATTTCTGTTTTTGAATTTGGCTCGCTGCAATTTCACTGGATGTTGTCAAATCAATCCCGTTACCGGGATTCGAGCGGGAATGGGGGTGAAGGGATCACTAAGAGGTTAACTAACTTTCAAAGCAGAATTACCTTCCCATTGCTCCTCAACTGCAGTGATGATGTACAATTTTCTGCTTTTATCCAATGTAAAAAACACAATTTCAAATTTCACCACATGAGATGTGTGGTGAGAGCGAAGGTAAGGGAGAGGGGGTGTTAGAGAGAGAGAGAGAGAGAGAGAGAGAGAGAGAGAGAGAGAGAGAGAAAAAATATAAATGGAGAGTGTCAAACATGAGATGTGTGGTGATAACGAGTGTGAGAGAGGGGGTTAAAGAGAAATAGAGAGAGAGAGAGAAAGAGAAAGAGAGAAGGGGGAGAGAAATACACAACCACAGATGCTTGTGCAGGGAGTAAAACAGTGCTGGTCCACTGGGGATGGCTCCGTGTCTCCACTGAATGGTATTTTGTGAGAATGATTAATGACCAGTCTTTGGAGTGTATCTCTGTGTGAAACCAATGTAGCCTTGTAGCAGATGCTTCTCTATCTAACTTACAGAGACCTGGAACCATAGGCCCTAATCCCTAACACTCGGAAGAGAAAGAGACAGCGATACAGAGGCCGACGTGCGGGTACCCTGATGAAACTACGGAGTAAATAATCCACCTCTAGTACCTGTTCAATTCGTGAATGTACAATCACTGGTGAACAAACTGGACGAGCTCCGTTCGAAACTATCCCATCAATGGGACCTGGAGAACTGTAATATCCTATGTTTCTCGGAAATTTGGACATGGATAATATTTGCATCGGAAGGACAGAATGGCAGCGTCGGGTAAACTCAAGGGGGGTGGTGTGTGTCTCTTTGTAAACAACAGCTGGATCACGATCTCCAATATTAAGGAAGTCTCGAGGTTCTGCTCGTCTGAGATAGAATACCTCATAGTCAGCTGTAGACCAAACTATTTACCAAGTGAGTTTTCATCCATATTCTTCGTAGCTGTTTATTTACCACGACAAACCGATGCTGGAACTAAGACCACACACAACAAGCTGTATCGGGCCATACGCTAACAAGAAAATGATAATGCAGGAAAACTGAAATCCATTTTATCTCATTTCTACCAACTTATCACCTGTGAGAAAACTCTAGATCACCTTTACTCCACACAGAGAGATGCATACAAAGCTCTCCCTCGCCCTCCATTTGGTAAATCTATCCTACTGATTCCTGCTTACAAGCAAAATCTCAAACAGGAAGTACCAGTGATGGGCTCTGTACAGACGTGGTCAAATGAAACGGATGCAAAGCAATAGGAATGTTTCACTAGGACCGACTGGAATATGTTCTGGGACTCATCCGATGACATTGATCCGATACCACATCAGTCACTGGATTCATTAATAAGTGCATTGACAATGTCATCCCCACAGTGTCTGTACTACATATCCCAACCAGAAGCCATGGATTACAGGCAACATCTGCACTGACCTAAATGCTAGAGATGCCCAGTGACACAAGCCTACAAGACAAGCTAAATGCCCTCTATGCTCCCCTCGTGGCAAGCAACACTAAACCATGCGTGAGAGCACCAGCTGTTCTGGTCGGCTGTGTGATCATGCTCTCCATAGCTGACGTGAGTAAGACCTTTAAACTGGTTAACATTCACAAGGCCCCAGGGCATTCGTTGTCCAGCTGGCAAGTGCCTTCACTGACATTATCAACCTCTCCCTGACCCAGTCTGTAATACCTACATGTTTCAAGCAGACCACCATAGTCCCTGTGCCCAAGAACACCACTCAGTTCTGTAGAGATTAAAAGGTTGGTCATGGCTCACAATGCCACCAAACACCCCAGACACCCTGGACCCACTCCAATTCGCATACCGCCCCAACAGATCCACAGAGGACGCAATATTTATTCCACTCCACACTGCCCTTTCCCACTTGGACAAAAGGAACACCTACGTGAGAATGCTGTTCATTGAATACAGCTCAGCGTTCAACACCATTGCAACCTCCAAGCTCATCACTAAGCTATGGACCCTGGGACTAAACACCTCCCTCTGCAACTGGATACTGGACTTCCTTACGGGACACCCTCAGGTGGTGAGAGTAGCCAACAACACATCTGCCATGCTGACCCTCAACACGGTGGCCTCTCAGGAGTGGGTGCTTAGTCCCCTCCTGTACTCCCTGTTCACCCACGCCTACATGGCCATCATTAAGTTGTGCCAAAGACACAACATTGGCCTGATCAACGACGAGAACACCTATAGAAGGAGGTCAGAGACCTGGCAGTGTGGTGCCAGGACAATAACCTCTCTCTCAATGTCAGCCAGACAAAGTAGCTGATCATGGACAACATTAAATGGAGGGCAGAGCATGCCTCCATTCACATCGATGGGGCTGTAGTTTAGCGGGTCGAAAGCTTCAAGTTCCTCAGTGTCCAAATCACTAATGATCTATCATGGTCCAAACACACCAAACCCAGAGTTCAACAGGGCACAACAATGCATCTTCCTTCTCGGGAGGCTGAAAGTCAACTTCTTTGCACTTTTTTGAATAATCACATCTGCTGCTGCTACTGTTTATTATCTGTTACTTTATTCCTAGTTGTCTGTACATACACTACATGACCAAAATCATGTGGACACCTGCTCTTCGAACATCTCATTCCAAAATCATGGACATTAATATGGAGTTGGTCCCCACTCTGCTGCTGGGAAGGCTTTCCACCAAATGTTGGAACATTGCTGAAGGGACTTGCTTCCATTCAGCCACAAGAGCATTAGTGAAGTCGGGCACTGATGTTGGGCGATTAGGCCTGGCTCGCAGTCAGTGTTCCAATTCATCCCAAAGGTGTTCCACGGGGTGGAGGTCCCGGGCTCTGTGCAGGCCAGTCAAGTCCTTCCACACCAATCTCAACAAACCATTTCTGTATGGACCTCACTTTGTGCACGGGGACATTGTCATGCTGAAACAGGAAAGGGCCTTCCCCAAACTGCTGTACCCAAAAGTACAGAATCATCTGGAATGTCATTGTATGCTGTAGCGTTAAGATTTCCCTTCACTAAGGTGCCTAGCCTAAACCATGAAAAGGCAGTGTTGTCCTGGCATTCACCAAACCCAGATTCGTCCGTCGGACTGCCAGGTGGTGATGCGTGATTGAGTACTCCAGAGAACGCTTTTCCACTGCTCCAGAGTCTAATGGCGGCGAGCTTTACACCACTACAGCCGACATTTGGCATTGCGCATGGTGGTCTTAGACTTGTGTGCGGCTGCTTGGCCATGGCAACCAATTGTATGAAGCTCCTGACGAACTGCCGTTGCTTCCAGAGGCAGTTTGGAACTCGGTAGTGAGTGTCGCAACCGAGGACAGACGATTTCTAAGCTCTACGCTCTTCAGCACTCGCCGGTCCAGTTCTGTGAGCTACTGTGTCCTACCACTTCGCGGCTGAGTCGTTGTTGCACCTAGACGTTTCCACTTCATAATAACAGTACTTACAGTTGACCAGGGCAGCTCTAGCAGGGCATAAATCTGATGAACTGACTTGTTGGAAAGGTGGCATCCTATGACGGTGCCACTTCAAAAGTCAATGAGTTCTTCAGTAAGGCATTCTACTGCCAATGTCTGTCTATGGAGATTGCATGGCTGTGTGCTCAATTTTATGCACCTGTCAGCAACGGATGTGGATGAAATAGCCAAATCCACTCATTTGAAGGGGTGTCCACATACTTTGTATATATAGTGTTTATACCTCAATTACCTCACACTCCTGTACATGGACTCGGTACTGGTACCCCTAGTTATCAATACTCATTGCACATGGACTCGGTACTGGTACCCCTAGTTATCACTACTCATTGCGCATGGACTCGGTACTGGTACCCCTAGTTATCATTAATCATTGTGTATCTACTATTCCTTACGTGTTTTACTTTTCTATTATTTCTCTATTTTCTTCTCTCTACATTGTTGGGAAGGACCAGTAAGTAAGCATTTCAAAGTTAGTCCACACCTGTTGTTAACGAAGCATGCGACAAATAAAAACGTATTCAATTTTGATTGTACTGTGTATTGGCTGGACAGGTACTGCACACTGTACTGTAGTCTGTATGTGAGACAAAAATGTTGCTATTAATGTTTTGTAATCCTCTGTGCATGAAACTTGTGTGAACTCTGTCCCGTAACCGTGTTACTTTGATGTACAGTTTGAATGGAGCTTTAATGTGCAAGACGCGTCCTGTAGCAGAGCTAACTTCAACACCTAAGCGCCCGCAGCAGGGTAAAAACAAAGGCACAGACAGTTGATAGTGGGGTTGAGATCCATTCAGTGAGAATTGTAGTGGTCTGAAGTTAACCCAAGGATGCAACCAAGATAAAATGATTGAACACACACACACACGTTCATCCACACCCACACATGTCTGATATTTGGGACTGTGTGCAACACACACACATGCACACACACGCGCACGCGCACACACACACACACACACACACACACACAGAGCATGACAAACTAAACTAGCTCTGGCCTATCAGTATAAAGTATGTTGTACAAACAAGCCAACAAAATAGCCCACGTCGCTATTCATTTACCTTAAATTGATCAAAATGTCTCTATAAAACCTATGAGATATTGTGAGCAACTGAAGTGGAATGCACATGTCTGTCTTGGAATTGATGATCATACTCCTTAAACGAGTTAACATTTCTGGTCTAATGGTGGATAAGATGAAGTCGGAGTTGCTGTATGTGTGTGTGTGTGTGCATGTGTGTGTATGTGTGTGACTGCACAGATCTCCATAACTAGATAGAGACAGACATTTAAGTCAGCCACGGTTCAAAATGACAAATGGTGACCTGCAAACATAACAACAACAACCAGTGTAGCACTGCGAACATGAGAGATATACAGGGAAGAGAGATGTTAGGGAGGCTTTGATTCATGACTGATTGGTGTTGGTGCTGACGGGGAAGAAGGTGTGTGAGTCAGCGAGAAAGAGAGAGAGAGAGAGAGAGACAGTGAGAGAAAGAACAAGATTGAGAGAGAGAGAGAGAGAGAGAGAGAGTGATAGAGCGCAAAGAATATTTGGAGAGAGAGAGCGAGAGAGAGAGAAAGAGAGAGAGAGAAAGAAATATATGGAGAGAGGAGAAGTATATGGAGAGAGAGAAAGAGAGAAAGAGAGAGAAAGAAAAAGAGAGAGAGAAAAATATATGGAGAGAGAAAGATAGAGAGAGAAAGATAAATATATGGAGAGAGAGAGAGAAGTACATGGAGAGAGAAAGAGAAAAAGAGAGAGAAAGATAAATATATGGAGAGAGAAAGAGAGAAAAAGAGAGAGATAATTATGGAGAGAAAGAGAGAGATAGAGAAAGATATGGAGAGAGAAGGAGAGAAGTATAGAGAGAGAGAAGGAGAGAGAGACAGAAAGAAAGAATGAACGAAAGAAAGAAAGAAAGAAAGAATAATATATGGAGAGAGAGAGAGTGTACAAGAGATACTGCAGCACACGGTCTCAAACATTCTACCACGGACATCCTCTTTTTACTCCACATCATTATCTTTCTCACACTCACATCTTCCTGCTGTGAATGTACTGCAATGGATCACTTAGACGAAACAGCCAGCCACAGTGTTTGTCTTAATCACAATGAATGGAAGATAATGAGCGAGCGATCAAATATTATCTCTTAGTTTGAAGGCTTGGAGGTTATTGTTATTGCTTGGCTAACATTACTTGTTATCATGTTGATATTTGTTATTCTTTTAATGCGGTGCGCACTGTGCAGTACACCAGAGGTCTCATTGTATGCACCATTGTAATGTTCTTTTAATGTGTCAATTGATCCCGTAAGGGATGGGTCGCCAATAAGGTGATCTGACTTTAAATAAAAGATTCATGAATGAATGAATTAATTAATCCATGCAGGCTCATTATGTGGTTCTGTTTATAAGGGCTGGTTTATGTAAAGTGAAAGAATGTATTATCAAGATTTGCTGCATCCATGGTGTTACAAGCAAGGTAATCAATAAAAGGACTGAAATTGACTAATGGTATTAACACTCTGGAGTGATACGTTACGACTCTTCAAATTAGCATCAGGTAAGTGGAGACATTTTCCTATCCTATTACCTAGCTGAACTATGTACTGACCTTGTCTGCATGGATTAGGATTTTGCATAATACCTGCAGTACTTCTTGATAAATAGGTACAGTGCAGTACATTTAGACAGCACACATACATAGAGTATGAGAGTCGTTCAACCTACGTACACCTTCCGGAAACAATCAACTAACATTTAATGGCATTTAATGATGATGGTAACAAGAAACACAAAGAGAACCTCTAACTGATATTGAGTGACAGCTATTGACAAGCCTGCCACATAATTATCTTGCTTGCTGTTAACTGCACAGTGGAAGTCTACTGAGACCAAAACTTTTAATCTATTCTTCTCTGTTATTATAGGCCTTGGGTAGTGTGCAGTGATATGTGTCTGATATGTGGACTGTCTGCATCGCAAACGCACACACACACACACACACACACACACACACACACACACACACACACACACACACACACACACACACACACACACACACGTTTCTGTGTGTTGTGCAGTGATATGTGTCTGATATGGGGACTGTCTGCATCACCCCTCAGGGCCACAATTACTGTAATTAATAAGGGAAGGAGGGACGGAGGAGAGAAGAGAGGGATAGCTACGCCTGTGATAGCCTGACAGTGGGGGTGTGGAAGAAGAGAGACATAAGATAGCTATGTCGGTGGTAGTCTAAACATACTGCCTGTGTCCGTAATAATGTGATGACTGTTTGTGTCTGGAATTGTCCGTAGAGTCGTAATCCCACAGATGGAGGTAAAGCTGCAATCTAAAGAAAGTGTTATGTCGAATGAAGTGACATTTTTAATTTAGAGGGTGATACCACTTCCTTGAATTGGATCATTTTCACATATTTGTCAATGGACTGGAGTGTTTATCTATTTAATTGTGCGAGTAATATGGATAGTAATATGGATGGCTATAGTGGGAGACACTGAGGGGATACTACATGTCTTTCTTTGATCCCCTGCATTGCTTGATTTTTATTTCCAACAACAACCCCACACACATCATCACACACTACAAAGACAGCAGTGATTAGGGCCAGTTGTCACATTGTCAAAAAGCATCACAGAGAAAGATGTTGGGTAAAATCCCAACTAGCTTGTCACTCTCATCTTGTTAGAACTCTAATATAGAGAGGGCTAAGAAATGGATAAAGAGTAAACAACGCTAAGTGCATACCATCCCCAGTGTAACAATATAATGCACTATTTTCTTTATTTCCGATCCAATACCCCTGAGCTTTGAAGACAAGGACCCAGAGAAAACTGACATGTATTATAACTAATGGTTGTGTTTACACTGTTGTCGCTGTGTTGCTGTGGGTTTGTTTTGTTTTTGTTGTCACATCGTTAGGCGTGTCATCTTTAATTCAGAAGAAAATGGAGAGCTGTGGTGCTGACTCACAGAGAGATAGGAGTGGGGGCACAAGAGAGACAGAGCAGAAACAGACCGACAGAAAGACATATACAGAGAGACAGAGAGAGACATGAGAAAGAGAGTGAGAGGGATGCATGTCAAGGGTTTTTATCCCTAAGGTGTGTGTATCCTGTCCTCTCTGTTCGACTGCATCCTCATCTCATATTCAGCTTGAATGAAAGTCTTTGCCAAGCCAAGCCTACTGAACTGTACAATGAATATTTCATGTCTACGAGGGAACAGAAGATAATCATTTTTTTGGTGGAAAATATCACCATCTGTTGGAAAGTCTCTGTCCCTTCTTAGTTGCACATTCAATTTTCACATGAAATAATGTTCTTACATTGTGGTATAATGAAGGAACCCAATGTAATATCTAATAAATACATTCAAGGGACAAAACACAATCATCTGATCCTATCTACAGATTTAATGTACCAAGAGAGACATGTATCTCATTCAGCCTTACACCTAAATAAGCTATATTCTAGTCTCAATACATTGTGCAGCTAATAAGTCAATTAACATTTGAAAACAGAGACATATGGAGAGACACTGACAGCTGTGTGTGTGTGTGTGTGTGTGTGTGTGTGTGTGTGTGTGTGTGTGTGTGTGTGTGTGTGTGTGTGTGTGTGTGTGTGTGTGTGTGTTTGTGTGTGTGTGTGTGTGTTTATGCAAGTGCGTGCATCGCGCGTGCATATTAGCCCCCTTCAATCTTTAATCAAGTCCCATCACCCGCTATCGACATGTCCTCCAGGTGGGTAATATCATTTGCAATCAAAACACAAATTCCCCAGCATCGTTTTAATCATGAATCTGTCAACCCTTATCAGCGACATTACAATTAGTTGCCTAGCGCACAATCACAGGGGAATGAATATATTTAGGCCTATATTTCATTCTCTGTGGGTGTCGGGATCTACTTAGGCACGCTGTGGGGTGCCATCTGATGGTGAAGATCATCAAATTACCCTCGGTTATTTAATGATGCTAGAGGTTTGGTTAAGAATGGTCTGACTGTCACAAAATTGCGATCAAATGATTCAACTAGGCCTGCTGTAAATTGTGACATGTTTTTTTTACTAATATACAGGCCCATATTATGTGGCATATTAGAACGTGGCCCATGGTGCATATTTCAGAAAACGTTTGTTTAAGGCTTATACAGTATCTTAATTAATCGATCCAAAAGTTAACTGTAACTTGTATTAGGCTATGAATAAAATGCTAGTTTAAAGGGAACATACATGTATGTATGGAGTAATACATAGACGTGTCTCAATTGAAAATTTTATTGGTGCTCTAGAGACATTTTTCAATGAGATCAGGAATCGACATGAAATAGAACTCACCGCCCGCGCCCCCTATTGTTGAGGGAATGGTTTCAGCACCACGAAGTAGTGGACAGCTCCACACCGTTCCACACCTATCATCGTCATACAGGCAGCATCAGGCAAACATGTGCCCGATAGTTCAAGCGCGTTTCTTATTCGCCCCAAGTTTTAACAGAGATGATCCATGAAGGGGATCAAACAAACTGTCACTCTTTTACCTCAAATTCAAGACTAGAATACGTCCCATGGGGAATGCTGTGTGAAGGTTTAGATGCGACATAAAACAAGAAAACAGCTTCCACAGACTACACAGATTCCCTATCAAAGCAAGTATTTGTTTACTAACAAAATGCTCTGGGAAAGGGATGACAATACAGCAGCCTAATGTGGAATCCACGGAAAGCTAGATACATAAACTGTGGCCGTGATTGGTTTAGATGTAGCATACATAATGCATATATGCCTCAATTCTTGAGATGTATTTAAATACCGCAGTAAGCTTTTTTGATCATTGTAAAGTTTGTCTCCGGTGCGCTCGGGTTCATAACATCATAAAGGGAGGCACTGCTTGAGCCTACTGCTTTCACCAAACATTCAGGAGACTCAAATGCGAGTTATTCCACAATTCTCAATCACTCTAAAACAAAGATTTTCTCGACTGACTCATATTGTGAATTTGGAAAATTTTCAGACACTGTTTCTCCCAGTTATTGCAGGCAAAGCCAAAACAAATCGAATGCCATTACACACAGAATGAATTATTGAGGACACCAAATAATTTGGAACTGTTTTGATGTATTTTCTTTACTTCAATTACACAATGCTATGTTAATACGGGTGCAATTGTGAACAAGACAGCAGATCCTGATACACAGACACTGAAACATGCAAAGACCGCATGACATTCAGAAAAATAATGAGGGAAACTCACCATTGACGGATATAATCCGAAGACCGTGATTGAAATCACCGGGTACAGGACACTAAATAGAGCACGCATTCTGTCTATCGGGAACAGTTACACTTTTCTCGCTTTATTCACCCACAGCCCTCGTTGCAGGAATGCGTCCGCGTCGCTGCCTGTATTGGCTGTGCCCACCGCCGTTCAGAGCGCTCCAATGGAACAAGACGGATAGATCCGCGTTCATTCCCAACGCTCCGAGGACTCTTGTGTGAAGCAGAGCCAACGCGCCGGTCTGATCAACACACACCAGTGACACCACAGAGAAAAGTTTATGCCAGGGGACGAGACAGATGTACGAGGCTGCAGGGGAGTCGCACAACGGATATGACATCATTTGGTGTGTATCCTGGGTGTTGGGAAGACATTTTTATTGATGTTGATCAGTGCCAAGACCTGCCACTCCCCACGCAGTGCCCGGAGAATAGGCAACAGCTAAGAACAGGCAACAGTTACAAAACACACACCTTCCTCTGTGATAGGCTAGTATGTGTTGGAGCTTTCACTACCAAAACATGACACCACTTGTAGCAAGACAATATGTGCGTTGACTGTTAATGATTACAGGTGCATAACAAACTGTATAGGATGATATAAACCATATTGAAATTAATAGATCATTTGAAGCATGAAGTGATACATTACAAATGTTCCAATATTCAGAATGCACCACCTTGTCACAACTTCCGCCAAAGTCGGGTCCTCTCCTTGTTCGGGTGGCACTCGGCGTCTTCTAGCCATCATTGATCCACTTTTCATTTTCCATGTGTTTTGTCTTGTTTTTCCTCACACCTGGTTTCAATTCCCTCAATCATCTGTTGTGTATTTAACCCTCTGTTCCCCCCATGTCTTTGTGTTGGATTGTTTATTGTAAGTGCTTGTGCACGTGTTGATTGGTGCGCGATGAGTTTTTGTACCCAAATGTCTTGTCATTTTTATGCTGTTGATTTTGCTATTAAACTGCTCCAGCTATTACCAAGATCTGCTCTCCAGCATCTGACTTCCCTGCCACCGATTACGCACCCCTTACACACCTTCAGATAGAAATGTGCAGTGCATCCATTGACTGTGCAATCAGGCATACACATATCAAACTACATTTACCTCCCTTTACAGTACTACTACGAAAGCAAACTGATATTGGTCTGAATTCCAGCCAGTTTCCTTCTTCAACAGCCATATTTAGTGTGGCAGGTGAAATGTGTAACAGATGAAGCGTTATTATGTGTTCTTGAATCATTGACGTTTGAAGTTGATGCCCAAATGGGGTTTGTTTACAACAGCAGCAGCAGAAGAAATATCACACATCAGACAGTTACCTTCTTCCCTCTCCCTGTGATATTTCTCAATCTATTCGTCAGAGCAGCGGTAGAGAGGTGAGATGTGGCCGGCGCGTGCCGCGCATCAGGAGAGAGGGAGGGAGGGCCGATCGGGAGATGCCAGTGAGCTCGATTGCCAGTGGCGACCACCACAGTTACAGATGGAGAAGATGTGGTGCTTGGAGGAGAAAGACATCGTACTGAGCTGGCTTGATTAAAGGGTTCCTGCCGCTCTGTAGCAGACTGAGAGACTATGCATTGTATACCCTGCATGGGAGGAGAGGAGGACACGATCATCTTTTTATATTGCATATGCAGATGGATATGGATATGATATAGGGAGATCGTGATTTCTTTCTTCTCAGCTCTCTCACGCCATCTCTCCCTTTTTCCCGTTGCTCTCACTCTCCTCACGTTCTCTTCATCTCCCCTACTCTAAATGTCCATCTTCTTTCCCCTTTTTCTCTCTCTCCCCGTCGCTCTGCTTCTGTCCCCCTCTCACACAGGAGAGAGACTCATGTTCACCAACAGATGTATCCTTTTTACACATTATAATAGAGAATGTGTCCTAATGTGAATGGCCTCCTTGAGTATTTTTCTGCATTGTTATTGTATTGACACTTGGCAGCTGCTGTCCTTGGTGATGCTTCAAAAGAAAAGGCGATATGAACAACCATGAACCACCAACAACCAGGCACCCAGCTCACTACAACTGGCAGAACTGACGGCCCAACTTATTTTCCCCAGTCTAATAACTATTTGAACCGTAACTGAAAAACGTTATTGATCGACCACAAATTTGAATAGTAACTGTGTTTTTCCTGATTATTATCAGTATTTGAATGATGCCCTTTCCATCCTCACTTACAATGAATACATTGACATGAGTCCATTAATTATGATCTCTGGTTCAGAAGGCAATATGAGAATGGATTCAAACTAAATAATTATATTGAGGAGGCGTTGAGGAAATGTGGGCAATCTACATATTCAGAGATAAATGTGTTATATGAGCCTTCCCTTCCGTGTTGTTGTAGATGAAATGCCATTTACCCATACACATACCTATTGAATAATTCACAGGTCCATTACTGCCTATTTATCTGACAGTATTGGCTTTGCTAAAGCAGTATTATCGGCCTCCCTCCCTCCCTCCCTCCTTCACTCACTCACTCACTCACTCACTCACTCACTCACTCACTCACTCACTCACTCACTCACTCACTCACTCACTCACTCACTCACTCACTCACTCACTCACTCCCTCCCCCCTCTATCCCTCTCTCTCTCTCTCTCTCTCTCTCCCTTCCTCCCTCTCTCTCTCCATTCCCTAGTTTACATCAGTCAGTCACGGTCAGTTATTGTAGAAGGAACCTTGGTTCAATGTGACACACACACGGTTTCTCAACTTTGAGTGAGTGGGAGTGACTCAGGTGCATGTTGTGGTGGGGGGGATCAGCATAGTTCTAATGAGCAGTCTGGGGAGGGCGGATCAGCTGCCATGGAATCAGTCTTAGTGCACAGTAAGCAGCTGGCTGGGGCAAAAACGCCCGTGCGCGCACACACACACACACACACACACACACACACACACACACACACACACACACACACACACACACACGCACACAGTCATCAATTTCACCTTCCTTCTGTCTCTTCAGGGACCATACTACCTGGTCATTAACTTGTTCCCTTCTCTGTCCACCCTCTCTCTCTCCCTCCCCCATTGTCTTTATCTGACCTCTCTTTGTTCCCCTCTCTGTCCACCCTCTCGCTCCCTCTCCCCCATTCAGTCTGTCTGTATCTGACCTCTCTCTGTTCCCCTCTATGTCCACCCTCTCTCTCCCCCTCCCCCATTCAGTCTGTCTGTCTGTAGCTGACCTCTCTCTGTTCCCCTCTCTGTCCACCCTCTCTCTCCCCCTCCCCCATTCAGTCTGTCTGTATCTGACCTCTCTCTGTTCCCCTCTCTGTCCAACTTCTCACTCCCCTTCCCCAATTCAGTTTGTCTGTATCTGACCTCTCTCTTTTCCCCTCCCCCAACATTACACCTCTCTGTCCGACAGCTCACATTAGGAGAACATAGAACTTTTTGCCTAAGAAGTCCTTTCTCTGTTCACTTCTTACTACAAAAAGTACTTTCATACAGTACTTTCATCTTACAGCGCGGGAGTATGTGTATCTAGCCAGCCACTAATTACATTCAGCTTTGTGCTCTGAGAGTTTTATCATGGACAGCAGGATACATTAACGCCTAAGCGTCTAAGCCTTTGGGGTGGGCTGGGTGGACGTTCTACTAAGCTAACATATTGTTTTAAAATAGTCATACCATGGATCATTTAGCTACTCCATTTGGAATCTTACGAGCCCTGTAGGTATCCCCCCAAAAATATATTCATAAAAGATCTTACTTCTATTAGCCCATAGAAAGGCATTGAATAACACATTCATACATGTAGCTCTGCCACCTTCCACCGCAGCTGTGGAGGGCCAACATCGGCAGAGAAAGAAAAAAAACTGATCTCTATAGTTTAAACCAGGGGAGAACAACTAACCTCTCTCATTGAAGCCACGAAGGTTCAAGGCCGACCACGGTACTTGCAGGCATTGTTAGCAGTAAACATGATTTCACTGGATACAGACTGGATACTGGATACTCGGTTCAACGTCTAGTTGTGATTTACATTGGGTTGAGTTGTCAACTAACGTGAATTAAACATGAAATCTACAAATCAAATCAAATCAATTGGTGTTACTCAATGAGAGGGTGCAGCACTGAGCTAGCCTGCAACATTACTTCCTGTAGTAGCTCACACTGCTCATGTAATGTCTCGATGAGTCAATGCGCTATTGAGTCTTGACATAGGAATGAATGGTGTCATATATATATATATATATATATGTATAATGTAATGTCTCGATGAGTCAATGCGCTATTGACTCATCGAGACATTACATTATATATATATATATATATATATATATATATATATATATATATATATATATATATATATATATATATATATATACACACACTGTATATACAGTTCTTGGTTTTAACAGACGGATTTTGATGAGGATTTTTTTTTTAATCATGCCATTTAGATTAACGCGGACAATCGCCTCTATGTTAAAAGGTAAAGACAACTTAATTTCATTGGGACTAGCTTCCTACGGTTGTTTGAATAAGTGTTTGAATGACCTTTTCCAATGCTTGTGTACTGTCATTCTCATGAAATGAAAACGGAGGAACTCTTTCCATTTTTAATCTCAGGCAATGAAGCTTGGGAGATTGAAAGCAGAGGCATAGGAGTCAGTTTAAGGGAGCGGGGGAGAGAAGGAGGGCAGGAGAGGGCCAGAGAGGGAGCCATTGAATGGATAGCGTGGGGTAGAAGGAGAGTCAGAGAGACGGGAAGAAAGAGTTAGACATGGCTGAATGAGAGAAAGCAAGAGGCAGAGAGACAGGAGGGAAGAATAGAGGTGAGCCAAAGACAAGGCAATGACAGAAAATACATACTTAAGAGACCACCAGCTTCATCTCTCATTGAAACACAAGTCCTGCTTGAAGATGGAGAAGCCTACTAGATCAATCAGAAAGTACATGCTCAATTACCTCATTCAGTAGACTCCTGATTGTCTTCTCAATCTCTAGTACTTCTCTCAAGTTAAGTAATGCCTTCCCGGAGTGTCTGTAGTCTGAATACAAATCACACCCTACAGATGTGAAGCATACAGGATGCCTCTGCTCAACTCTCTCCATCACGATAATATTTGATCTTCCAAAAATGCTTCATTTCTCTCTCTTTGTCTGTGACTGTCTGTGCAGTCCTCAGGGTTTTCTGACCAGACCACTCAACTGTCTCGGGACACTGTCGGTTGTCAGTGTCTCTGTTTATATCTGATTTGTTGTGGAGTGTGGGTGGTGATTTGTTGTGGAGTGTGGATGGTAGAGATGGTAGAGGCTGCCACATTGCCTGCATGGGCAGCAGACTTGGCAGGCTCCACATCTCTTGCCAAACCAGAGGGCATCATTAAACCTCACATCATGCTTGCCCACATCTGTGTGTGTGTGTGTGTTTGATTCCCTGCCAAGACAAACTAGAGGGCATCATCCAAACTTACCCCATGCCCCATGCCAGGAACCTCAGCTGACCCCAATGCCTCCATCCACCTGCAGAGAAGCCAGCAGACAAAGCTGGTTAAAATAACATCATTATGGTAGTAATGACGTTGTATTGAGTTATTTCTCTGCGAGGCAGAGTTGTATATTTGGCCTCCACCAACCGTTCGCTGTACTATGGAGGGAGTGGAGATGAAAATGTTAGAAGGAGGCCAAGGATGATTATCTTTCCCAATCATGTTGTTAGTATGGTACTGGTAATGGGGCAGGTGGCTGGGCAGGTCTGCACCAGACAGCTAAACGTATTGGGCCAGATGGGGAGTGCCAGCCTGAAGCCAACACAAACAGCGTGAGTTTGTCTTTGTGTTTCTGCTTTGTGAAGGGAAGGAAGAGACAGGGAGTCACGTTCCATGCTTCCACGGGGGCATGACAGAATGTTGTCAGTATCGAACCAAAATGGCAATGAGACTGGGTTATGCTGATTGTCCAGTTACACATAGCAGAATAATGTCATTACTTAGGGGATACCGGGGGCAACTGTAACACCTTGAATTTCTCCACACAGAAATCAGCTAGAATGATTCAAAATCACATGTCCATTTAGGTTCTCTCCCTGCTTGAAAAGCCAAATATCTCACTATTTTCATGCTTTATAGGCAAATGTTTGTTTAGGGGTGAAAGTCTTTTTTTTCCACCAGCTGTATTTTTCTGAGCATTAATGTCCAAGAATTCAAACTAGCATAATTTTCATTACTACTGTATATGCTGGATAAACATTGGCATGATTGACACTATTGTTGCATTTTGCTAGGAAAATTGGGTTTTGTCATGGCTGCTAGAGTTGGGGGCACATGTAACGCAGTGTTAAAATGACCCTGAGCCAAGCAGTCAAATGATGAAAACAAGTGATTTTAACTTACATTAATTATACACATTTTATGAATTATACAAACACTAACTTTAAATTGCATTGGGGTCCTGTGTAGAGTGCCATAGAAGTTGTAAAAATACATCATATGGGCACGTTCAGACAATTCAAGGTGTTTTGAAATAAACCGATTGGCCATGCACAAACAGGTGTTACTGTAAATATTGTATACTTTCATAAAAATGTGTATATTTCCTGCAAAACCATTACATATGCCTATGATAATATGCTAATTCATTAACAGACCTATATGATATAAATGATTCGGAGACAGATGATCGTTTCTTACACTACAGTTCGAAATTTTGGGGTCACTAAGAAATTTCCTTGTTTTTGAAAGAAAATCACTTTTTTGTCCATTAAAATAACATCAGATTGATCAGAAATACAGTGTAGACAATGCTAATGTTGTAAATGACTGCTGTAGCCGGAAACGGCTGATTTGTAATGGAATATCTACGTAGGCGTACAGAGGCCCATAAGCAGCAAACATCACTCCTGTGTTCCAATGGCACGTTGTGTTAGCTAATCCAAGTTTATCATTTTAAAAGGCTGACTGATCATTACACTGTTGCACTGTTCTGGGAAGGGAGTAGTACACAGCGTTGTACGAGACCTTCAGTTTCTTGGCAATTTCTCGCATGGAATAGCCTTAATTTTTCAGAACAAGAATAGACTGACGAGTTTCAGAAGAAAGTTATTTGTTTCTGGCCATTTTGAGCCTGTAATTGAACCCACAAATGCTGATGCTCCAGATACTCAACTAGTCTAAAGAAGGCCAGTTTTATTGCTTCTTTAATCATGACAACAGTTTTCAGCTGTGCTAACATAATTGCAAAACTGTTTTCTAATGATAAATTAGCCTATTAAAATGATAAACTTTAATTAGCTAACACAACGTGCCATTGGAACACAGGAGTGATGGTTGCTGATAATGGGCCTCTGTACGCCTATGTAGATATTCCATTAAAAATCAGCCTTTTCCAGCTACAATATTCATTTACAACATTAACAATGCCTACACTGCATTTCAGATCAATATGATGTTATTTTAATGAACAAATCAAAAAGTGCTTTTCTGTCAAAATCAAGTACATTTCTTAGTGACCCAAAACTTTTGAATGGTAGTTTATATATTAAAATGACTTGCCTAGTTCAAGTGGTCTCTGAGCAATAAGAGTACAGATTAAAAGTGATACAAATGCCCCTGCTCTCCGCTATCATATGGCATACATCTATTGTCCACCTGCCAACCCTCTCTCAACACCGGATATACCAAACAGTACTATAGTCCCAATCTAGGCTAATGTAAAACAGTACTGCTGTACCTTCCCCACTGAGACTGGCCTTCACCACAACTTAGTAAGGGACACTGACTCATCATCCTCCTTTTGTTTTCTCACTGTCTCTCCCTCCTTCCCTTCTTCTCTCTATGGCTTAAACACAATGCATAGTAGCTCTCTGTGATAAGGTGCACTAGTGGTGTTTCTAATTAGTACAAAGTTCTGGTGTGTGTGTGGGTATGTGTGTGCGCAGTGCGTGAGTAAGTGCGTGTGCATTTGGCGAGTGCATGAGAGAGTCTGCACCTGTGGTGTTTTTCATTAGTACAAAGTTCTGGTGTGTGTGTGTCTGTGTGTGTGCGTGTGTGTGTATGCATGTGTGCGCGCAGTGCGTGAGTGCGTGTGTATTTGGCGAGTGCATGAGAGAGTCTGTCTGTGTGTCTGTGTGTGTGTTAGTGTGCATGTGTGTGTGTGTGTGTAAGTGTGCATTTGCGTGTGTGTGTGTGTGTGTGTGTGTGTGTGTGTGTGTGTGTGTGTGTGTGTGTGTGTGTGTGTGTGTGTGTGTGTGTTAGTGTGCATGTGTGTGTGTGTGTAAGTGTGCATTTGTGTGTTAGTGTGTATGTGTGTGTATGTGTGTGTGTTAGTGTGTATGTGTGTGTATGTGTGTGTGTTAGTGTGCATGTGTGTGTGTGTGTGTGTGTGTGTGTGTGTGTGTGTGTGTGTGTTAGTGTGCATGTGTGTGTGTGTGTGTAAGTGTGCATTTGTGTGTTAGTGTGTATGTGTGTGTATGTGTGTGTGTTAGTGTGTATGTGTGTGTATGTGTGTGTGTTAGTGTGCATGTGTGTGTGTGTGTCTGTGTGTGTGTGTGTGTGTGTGTGTGTGTGTGTGTGTGTGTGCATGTGTGTGTGTGTGTGCGTGTGTGTGTGTGTGTGTGTGTGTGTGTGTTAGTGTGCATGCATGTGTGTGTGTGTGTGTGTGTGTGTGTGTTAGTGTGCATGTGTGTGTGTGTGTGTGTTAGTGTGCATGCATGTGTGTGTGTGTGTGTGTGTGTGTGTGTGTGTGTGTGTGTGTGTGTGTGTGTGTGTGTGTGTGTGTGTGTGTGTGTGTGTGTGTGTGTGTGTGTGTGTGTGTGTGTGTGTGTGTGTGTGTGTGTGTGTGTTAGTGTGCATGTGTGTTAGTGTGCATGTGTGTGTGTGTGTGGGTTAGTGTGCATGTGTGTGTGTGTGTTAGTGTGCATGTGTTTGTGTGTGCTAGTGTGCATGTGTGTGTGTGTGTGTGTGTGTGTGTGTGTGTGTTAGTGTGCATGTGTGTGTGTTAGTGTGCATGTGTGTGTGCGCGTGTGTTGAAGCTCAAGTCAGTTCCTCTTCACAAAAAGCCCTTTCTGCAGGAGAGTGACCAACCACTTCTGTCACCCACCCACACAATGCTCAAGTTATCCCTTAAACCAGTCATGAAAATGTCAACTTTGCCGTCTTGGGGTCACATACTCTGTAATGGCCAATTCATCTTACAGTGGAGGCTATTGAAGGGAGGACGGCTCATAATAATGGCTGAAACGGAGCAAATGGAAATCATACGTTTGATGTATTTGATACCATTCCACTGATTCCACCTCCTGTGCATCTTAACTGCTGAGGCATCCAGTGCCTCGCAGTTCTTTCATGTGTACATTTTATTCCTACTAGCACTGAGTTTGCTAATAGCTACTTTATTGAGGGAAAACGTACTTGCTATGCCTAAGATATGTTGTTGTCCCCCTAGCTATCTTGAGATGAATCCACTGACTCTAAGTCTCTCTGGATAAGAGCATCTGCTAAATGACTAAAATGTAAATGTACAATTGAAATAATGATATAAGAATAATAAGAATAATACATGTTTACTGTGTGCATCAGGTAGCCATGACCCCACTCACCGCTGGCCTTCATAAGAAAATTTGTCGCCATATTAAAATGGAAATGTGAACAAGATGTGCTCCGTCTTCTGTCCAGGGAGGGGTTCTCTCGGTGAAGACATTCTAATTCTCCACCTCAGATAGTTATATACAGGACCTTCAGAAAGTGTTCAGGGCCATTGACTTGTTCCACACTTTGTTGTGTTACAGACATCATTTAAAATGGATCAAATTCAGATTTTGTGTCACTGAAGTATTTAACCCCTTTATGATGTCAAGCCTAAATAAGTTCAGGAGTAGATATGTGCTTAACAAGTCACATAATAAGTTGCGTTTAATTTTAAATGACCACCCCATCTCTGTACTCCACACACACAATTATCTGCAAGGTCCCTCGGGCGTTCAGTGAATTTTAAAAACACATATAATTACAAAGACCAGGGAGGTTTTCCAGTGGTTCACAAAGAATGGTACCTATTGATGTGTAACAAAAAAAGAAGACATTGAATATCCCTTTAAGCATGGTGCAGTTATTAGCTACACTTTGGATGGTGTATCAATACACCCAGTCACTTCAAAGATACAAGCGTCCTTCCTAACTCAGATGCCGGAGACAAAGGAATCCGCAGATACTTCACCATGAGGCCAATGGTGATTTGGAAACAGTTACAGAGTTTAATGGCTGTGATAGGAGAATACTGAGGATGGATCAACAACATTGTAGTTACTCCACAATACTAACCTAAATGACAGAGTGAAAAGAAGGAAGCCTGTACAGAATAAAAATATTCCAAAACATGCATCCTGTTTCTGTCACGTTCTGACCTTAGTTCTTTTGTTATGTCTTTGTTTTAGTATGGTCAGGGTGTGAGTTGGGTGGGTTGTCTATGTTCCTTTTTTCTATGTTTTGGGATTTCTGTGTTTGGCCTTGTATTGTTCTCAATCAGAGGCAGCTGTCAATCGTTGTCCCTGACTGAGAACCATACTTAGGTAGCCTGGTTTCACTTTTGAGTGGTGGGTGATTATTTTCCATGTCAGTGTTTGTTCCACACAGAAATGTTTCGGTTTTGTTATTTCACGTTGTCGTTTATTGTTTTGTTAAGTGTTCATTATTCTTATTAAACAATATGGACACTTACCACGCTGTGCATTGGTCCTCCGATCCTTCCTACTACTCCTCCTCGTCGTTACAGAATCACCCACCACAACCGGACCAAGCAGCGTGGTAACAGGCAGCAGCAGCAATCTCCAGACTCCTGGACATGGGAGGAGATTTTGGACGGCAAAGGACCCTGGGCACAGGTTGGGGCATATTGCCACCCCAAGGCAGAGTAGGAGGCAGCGAAAGCGGAGAGGCGGCGATATGAGGAGGCAGCAAGGCAGTGCGGTTGGAAGCCTGAGAGGCAGCCCCAAAAATGTATTGGGAGGGTGGCACACAGGGAGTGTGGCTAAGTCAGGTAGGAGACCTGAGCCAACTCCCCGTAATTAATGTGGAGAGAGGGGGACCGGGCAGGCACAGTAATATGCCGTGAGGCGCACGGTGTCCCCGGTGCGCAGACATAGCCTGGTGCGGTACATAGCAGCGCCTCGTATTGGCCGGGCTAGAGTGGGCATCGAGCCAGGTGCCATGAAGCCGGCTCAGCGCATCTGGTCTCCAGTGCATCTCCTCGGGCCGGGGTACATGGCACCAGCCCTACGCATGGTGTCCCCGGTTCGCCAGCACAGCCCAGTGCGGGCTATTCCACCTCACCGCACTGGCCTGGCTACGGGGAGCATTCAGCCAGGTAGGATTGGTCAGGCTCGGTGCTCGAGAGCTCCAGTGCGCCTTCACGGTCTGGTCTATCCGGTGCCACCTCCACGCACCAGCCCTCCGGTGGCAGCCCCTCGCACCAGGCTGTTTCTCTGTCTCCTCCCTACAGGTGCTCCCGCCTGTCCAGTGCTGCCAGAGTCTTCCTCTTGCCCAGCGCTGCCAGAGTCTTCCTCCTGCCCAGCGCTGCCAGAGTCTTCCTCCTGCCCAGCTCTGCCAGAGTCTCCCATCTGTCCTGAGCTGCCAGAGTCTCCCGTCTGTCCTGAGCTGCCAGAGTCTCTCGTCTGTCCTGAGCTGCCAGAGTTGCCCGTCTGTCCTGAGCTGCCAGAGCCGCCCGTTTGTCCTGAGCTGCCAGAGCCGGCCGTCTGTCCTGAGCTGCCAGAGCCGCCCGTCTGTCCTGAGCTGCCAGAGCCGCCCGTCAGTCAGGAACTGCCAGAGCCGCCCGTCAGTCAGGAGCTGCCAGAGCCGCCCGTCATTCAGGAGCTACCAGAGCCGCCCGTCAGCCAGGAGCTACCAGAGCCGCCCGTCAGCCAGGAGCTGCCGGAATCAACCTTGGGTCCCCAGTCTGGCTTGGGTCCCCAGTCCGAGGTCGGCGGCGAGGGTCGCCGCTCTAAAGAGGCCATGGAGGCGGTTAAAGAGGCGGAGAAAGACTATGGTGGAGTGGGGTCCACGTCCCGCGCCAGAGCCGCCACCACGGACAGACACCCACCCAGACCCTCCCCTATAGGTTCAGGTTTTGCGGCCGGGGTCCGCACCTTTGGGGGGGGGGGGGGGGAGTACTGTCACGTTCTGACCTTAGTTCTTTTGTTATGTCTTTGTTTTAGTATAGTCAAGACGTGAGTTGGGTGGGTTGTCTATGTTCCTTTTTCTATGTTTTGAGATTTCTGTGTTTGGCCTTGTATTGTTCTCAATCAGAGGCAGCTGTCAATCGTTGTCCCTGATTGAGAACCATACTTAGGTAGCCTGGTTTCACTATTGAGTGGTGGGTGATTATTTTCCATGTCAGTGTTTGTTCCACACAGAACTGTTTCGGTTTTGTTATTTCACGTTGTCGTTTATTGTTTTGTTCAGTGTTCATTATTCTTATTAAACTATATGGACACTTACCACGCTGTGCATTGGTCCTCCGATCCTTCCTACCACTCTTCATAATTTCAAGTAAGGTGGTCGCAGCATCGTGTTATGGGTATGCTTGTCATCGGCAAGGACTAGGGAGTTTTTTAGGGTAAAAAGAAACAGAATAGAGCTAAGCAGAGGCAAACTGCTACAGGAAAACTTTGTTCAGTCTGCTTTCCAACAGACACTGGGAGACAAATTCACCATTCAGCTGTACAATTACCTAAAACACAAGGTCAAATATACACTGGAGTTGCTTACCAAGGTGACATTGAATGTTCCCTGAGTGTTCTAGTTACAGTTTTGACTGAAATCGGCTTGAAAATCTATGGCAAGATTTGAAAATGGCTTGAAGATTTTTTTAAAGAATATTGGGCAAATATTGTGCAATCCAGGTGTGCAAAGCTCTACCCATAAATATTCACAGCTGTAATCAGTGACATAGGGGGTTGATTACTTATCTAATCAAGTTTTATTTTTCCATAATTTTAAAATAAATGTTAGAACTTCTGTTCCAATTTGACAATACAGAGTATTTTGTGTAAATCATTGACAAAAAAAATGACAATGCAATCAATTTTCATCCCACCTTGTAACACAACAAAATGTGGAAAAAGTCAAGGGGTGTAAATACTTTCTGAAAACACTGTAGCTGTCACTGCACACTGCACATGTGAATGGGAGAGATAGATTCAGAGTCTGCAATCACGTCATATACATAAAAACACTGCTGCATTCCAGTCACATCGCGTCTACTAAACACAGAATTGATTTTTCACTCCTCCTATTCGCCTGCTCTGACATAACTACGTCTAGGATATATGGGCCCATCACAAACTAATCGTATTACCCTGCACCGCGCTGAGGTGAGGAAGAGAAGATAGAAGTAAAGAAGGAAGGTGATGCCAATATTACTACATGCACCTTTAATGTGTGTCCTGGGGATTCCAAGATCCTGTATGACTCAATCATGTGCTAAGCAGGAGACACTCCAATGAATGCAGGAGTGAGTGCTGTAATATTACTGTGCTTTACTGTACTATACCCCTTGTGGATGGTACCAGACATTTTAACACCTGTCCTGGCTGTCATATATGATGGTATTTTCAAGTAAGGACAACTTTATATTTTCTGAGCTATGGACTATGATAACTTCAAAATACTAGGTATGCTAATTTCTGTAAACATTTTTTTGTCTCTAGCTCTCTCTCTCTCTCACACACACACACACACACACACACACACACACACACACACACACACACACACACACACACACACACACACACACACACACACACACACACACACACACACACACACACACACAAACAAAAGCAGGTAATTGCCCACCCATCTAAACACACGATTTCCATGGAATTAATAATTGATAGAATCAATTACAAGCCGTTCCGAGACAGCCAGGGTTTGCAACAGGGGACCCTTGTAAAACCACTCTGCACTTCTCATACATACACACAGTAGTGGGCGTCGTAGGTTTGGCTCCATAGAAATAGTACAATCCATTATCACAAACTTCTCTCTGTTTTTCCTTTTTCCTTTTCCTTCCTAAGGCATGCTTATTTTGAGAAAGAGCAGTATATTGAAAATATTATATCATTAAAGTTGCAATTTTTCTTGGCAGATTGTTTTGTTGTCAGGGCTTTCAAGCCTTCAAAAAGCCTTGGAATAATGTAACGTGGAAAAGAAATTTGAAAAAAGACACTTAGATTCTGGGTTTTTAGTTTGAGGACTAGTTGTAATTAAATATCACTTTATCTAATTATGTCTTCAGTTAAAACCCAGTTCAAACTAATTACTCAGTCCTCTCTTGTCCTTAGATTCCAAGGTCTCTTCACATTTTTCAGACTACCGTTTTGGTTCCAGAATGCTCCTCTTTATTTATCTTCATGTTATTGGTTCCATGTAGTGTGGTACACAATCTATTTGTTCTGTTGTCCTCTTTCCTGCTCACGACATCCCAGCAATAGCTCTGTCCTTGGCCTGTAAACACAATTACCAGACTTTTCCTTCACCTGCAGTTTTAAAGAACACACTGGCTTCCCCAGTCGTTCTCTCTCCCTTGTTCTCTCTCCCTTTCTCTGGAGTCATTAGTAGGGAGGTCAGGGAGCCTGTTGTTCTGAGTGTGATTCATCGAGATACAGCTCAGATACGGTGCAGGATACGGTGCAACTCACATAACGACTGGGGTGGTGGTGGGGAGTGGGGGCTGGGTTGGTGAAGCAACAGGGCCGATTGAAGGTATTTAAATGAGAGTGTGTCTTTGAAGCGACGGCGTCGGGACCTTTGTTAGCGGTCCCGGTGGAGCGGCCGTGTTGACAGTCTCTCATGTTTCTGACAGGAAAAGTGGGAAACCTTGGCGTGTGCCTCGGGGCTTGTTCAGCATCGCTTCGTCTGCCTCTCTGATCAACTCTCCCGTCTTGTTTAAAGTTACCCTTGAAGTCCAACCCGAGGAGTCAGGAAAACAACCACAGACTGGGATGGAATGGGACCTTATGTACTTAATGTGGAGGAGGATGCCAATGAGAAGAATGTCAATACCTTCATCGAATAATTTATCAAGGCCATAGTTACATGTCTCCTAAGAGTAGTGAACAAATGTACATGGAGAAAATAGTGGAAGTATGTTAATCAGCTTTAAAATGTCACCATAAGTGAAACGGCACATCCCTGATGATCATTTAGCTACGTTACACCCGCACTCACAAACAGCAGGGTAGCATATTATTAGTGTTGCTGTTTGATCGTGCTGCCACGACAACGCTGAAGGTGATGCTTCTGATCAGCCGGCATGAATGTTTAGTTGAATTCATCACAGGGACTTTACTGTCTCTGAGACCTTGACAACTTGACTGAGCTTTGATTCCTGAAGTCCTTCCCTTCAGTAGCTTCACGTGTTTTCCCTTAGCTAACCTGCTGTGAGAGAAAGAACGTCCTCAAAGTTTAACTGAAGAGAGGAAATTGTTTAAAGAGGAAGCATGAAAGAAGACAATCTAGCAACCTTTGAGGATAAAACGTGTAAATAGTTGATAAAAGAATGTCCTGATCTGTGGAAATGTGACCATATTTCACCATCTATCCCCCTTACACACACACACACACACACACACACACACACACACACACACACACACACACACACACACACACACACACACACACACACACACACACACACACACACACACACACACACACACACACACACACACAGGCAATTAGAAACATCGACCAGGACATGTCCACCTTTCTTACCACTGAGGTAAAGTACAGTGACACTTCAGAGGAACAGAAAAAGACGATGATCAGTATGAACCACTTCTGGAATATCAAACTTCAACATATGCTGCAAGGTTAGTATGATAGCTAACACCAACCTTACTTCCAGTTGTGGTCAGTGCCGGAGAACGATTTTTTTCATGAGCATGGCCTTATTTCTATTACAACATATTGGATGACTGTCATTCATATTCCGTTCACCCAGTTCAATGTAACAGCAATAGGGTTGGGCTTCTACATGACACTTGAATTTTCCCTATACCCATCATGAGGTTGCTACAACCTAGCCTATGAATGAAAGTTGACATCATACTGTAAGTGAACACAGGTCGAGAGACAAATGTGGACAGACAGTGACATTCAATACCGCCTTGCACACTCTCGCCTGCATTATTCTAGCTGATATATCTAGCTGTCCAACAGTTGCAAACAAGAGTTTCTATTGGACCAAATCAAATATGTTTATCCCCGTTTTGTTCTGTTTGCTTCCGTTGAAGAAACATTTTTTAATAGAATGGGCAGAAGGAATACACCCCTGATCAAGTGTAAACACACAGCCAAGTTGTATTCCTTCTCGCATCCATGGGCTCTCCTCCTCTCACCTCTTCTCTTTGCTTGTGGACGTCAATGCACAACACATCAGTTGTATGTGACCAGGCAAAAAAAAAACTTTCCAAGCCAAACCTCTACACACAACCTACATCGTTGTCACCATAGCTTAACTTCATAGTCAGCATAACTACTAGAACTAACGCGTTAGTAAACCCTCAGCAATCATGCAGTGTACAGTCAGTAAGCATATATACTGGCGGACTCCGGTGCCAATACATGTGTAAAACCAAAAGCTTACCTTGACTTGGAAGAGTTCCAGTGTTCTGTCGGATAGTCATACATAGCTAACATAGCATCCCTCTGTTTGAGAGCAGGGTGTTTCAGTAGGCTAAACTATCTAGCTCCATTTGCTAGCTAAGTGAAAATGAGAGTTAAAAAAACACCATCTTTATATATATTTCTCTCTTGTTTCTCCTTCATTTTGGAAGAAGTGTATTTGTTCAAAACTGTTCAACTATTGTCTTTCTCTCTCTTTGGGTCAACTACTCACCACATTTTATGCACTGCAGTGCTAGCTAACTGTAGTTCATGCTGTCAGTACTAGATTAATTATCTGAACCTTTAATTGGGTGGATAACATATCAGTTCATACTGCAAGAGCTCTGATCGGTTGGAAGACATCCTCTAGAAGTTGTCATAATTACTGTGTAAGAACCATGAGCCTCCTAGGTTTTGTATTAAAGTCAATGTACACAGAGGAGGACATAAGCTAGCTGTCCTCCTGCTACACCATAGTGCTACCCTACAGAATGCTGTTGAGGCTACTGTAGAACTTATTTTCAAAATAGTGTGTTTTAATCAATTATTTGGTGACATGATTATATTTAGTATAGATTTATCTAAAAATGATAACTTTTTAAATGTTTTACCATTTTTATTTTTATGAAATTCACTGAGGAGGATGGTCCTCCCCTTCCTCCTCTGAGGAGCCTCCACTGCTTACTTCACTTCAAAAACACAACTAGCAAGCAGTATTTTCAGTCAAAAACAGTCAAAATAGGCTTATGGAAAATAATCATTTGTCTTTGTATCGAACCTGACAGAGATTCCCCATCTCAGTTTCCCAGAGGTAGGATTGAGAGCCATAATCAAACCTAAAGTAATTTCTCCTGTAGCAATATTTGTACAGACCAAGCTACTTTTCTACATGGGTAACATAGTGTTTTGGGCTGGGGGGAGGGAGATGGGCCAGAGAGGTAAATAGCAAGTGTACATCTGGTGATTTAAGTTAGGCATCTGCTATTTGGATCTGTTCCCTCTACATTCTGCCCCAAATAGAACAGATGGTTTCAATCTTTGTCTCCCAAAGTCATAGAGATGAATGGAAGATGGGTGCTAAGATAGATGCTGGTTTTAATGGACATTACCGTGGCACCTGTAGAACAAGGCTTATCTGAGGCACTAGTGGAGAGGCAGGAAGCTTGTGATTCCACCGACATGATGAGCAATTTGTCAGTTTGTCAAAATGTGTCAATTTGTCAAGTTTTCCAAAAGAAAATCTGAAGGTTTCTGGTGTCTCTTATGCCCTTCTTGTCAAAAATGGACAGGGGGGTTACAGGGGGAGACGTGATTCATAGCAGGGGTGTATCTGCCTCGGGGGTTGAGAATATTATAAGTCTAAATGTCTGGGTCTTGAGTCCCCATTTAGTCTCTCCCTGCTGAGTACCTTTGTCAGACACCAGGCCCACTGTGACTGTGATGATAGTGTGATCCCTGATATGCCTCCTGATGTTTTCCCATTCTCCCTCAGGAGGTGAAGTGAAATACTGTCTGGCAAGTACACAAAACTGGCTTTTTTATGGCTTCTTTTCGATCTCAGGGCAACTGGGTGTATTACTGTAGGAGAAACTGTTCATGTGTATCGCTGGGCAGTCTAGGTAATTACATACATAGGCTCTGCGAAAACACCACAATGACTCTGTAGTTATACTTTATGTTCTGGAACTCATTTAGACCTAAGTCATGTCTGCACCCTGTTAAAATGCGCCATTGTTTCCCCTCTCCAAGGTTAACAGGGATGGACTTGGTGTGTGAAAGTACCACGATGAAGATCTTTCACTGGAATTTGCATAATTTTGCTCTCGTCCATCTAGTCTTGTCAGGTCAGAGGTCACACATCACTAGAAGACTGAACAGACAGAATAGAGGAAAGAAGATTAGAACGAAGTAAAGAAGGAATGAAGGAATTGTAAAACCACTAATCTATTAGCCAAAAGAATGTACTGTAAAAATATTATGTCAGCACAGAGAAGAAAGAAAAGAGGTAGCCTAATATTATGGTTTTCAAAGCTTCACAACTAGCTGTCTGTCTCTTAGTTCTGTCTGTCCAGAACTGACTCAGTTTTATCTCTGAAAAAAAAAAAATATTGCTTCTGTTTCACTGTCTGTTGTTCAGAACAGGGCTTGCGTGCTTGGCACGCCCCATGTGTTTCTGACAAACACAATCTTTCATAAAAGAAGTGGTATGGAACAGAGTTTCTCTCTTCAGAACGCCGCGGAGAGAGAGAGCGTGTCCTGGTTTTTAGTATCCCCCCCCCAATGGATATTCCCTTTGGTTCTCTCTACAAAGACCCAGCTCCAAGAAGAAGAGAAGGAAGAAATTCTTTGTTACTTCTGGACAGACTTGTCAATTAATGTGTTTCTTTCTGCTTTCTTTGTGGTAGAAAAAAAGTGTATATTGCTCGTTTCATGTGAAATTGAATTTTTTGGGGGGTCTCAAGTGGTGACAGATGTCATGAAGATGAATTAGTTGTTTGATTAATTGAGTATTTTCTTGTTTTTGAGATGCCACCCTGTCGAGTCAAATCTAAACTACACAGTTTTTTTCCCCCATCGATTGGTGGTTTGATCTCCTAACCCCACTGTTGAAGGAAGGAAAGCAGTCTAAGAGAACGTTTTCATTGGTTTTTAAATCAGATCCGTTTTAAATTAAATGTACATTTATGTTTACAAGCAGTGATGATACAAAACACCCCTGGTATAATTGCCCAATATCCTTTTCGCAATTAAGTTGGTTTCTGAACAACTCACTGCTACATTCGATAATAGAACTCATACAGAGGAGGGGGCATTAGAAGCATGTAAAAATCACTACAAAAAGATACAATGTCATCTGGATAGAAATAAAAACACAGACTCCACTAACTGTGTTGCGCTGAAACTAAACTTGTTATCTGAAGAGACTGATTGCATGTAGTCTTGTAGAGTATATCGTCTACTTGGAATTCCTCAGGGAAAATCAACAATTTAGAAGAAGCCATTTTTCCATTTACTTTTACTACAGTTATAAAATGCGATTCATCATATAATCAATAAAAAAAAATTGGGGGTCCAAAACTATTTCAAAGTGATCTGTTCTTTGGTTGGCATCCAAATCCATAGCCAAGCAAGAGCATGACGTAAGATTTCTGTTGAACTCAAACAAACACCCTCAGAAAGTAAACAAAAAGTCAGGCATAGACATTGATTTCTATTAAAGTTGATTCAAATCTTTGCGCGCGTCGGTTTCCTTAGATAATCAAATAAGATTTTGGAAAGGCTTAATTAACATGCTAATGAGACCCTGGATTTACAACAACAATTTAAATCAACACGCAAAGTCGTAATGACTTTCTTAATCTCACTGTGAAATCAATAGCATTCAAACTTTTGTGGACGGTTTCTTGTTTCTTCAATAAAGATGTCCGTCCCATAGGTCTTGATCGCGTCTTGTGGTAATCTTATTGAACTCATCATGTAGATGTTCTCAAATGTTTATTTCCTTTGGCAATGTTTTTTACTGGAAGACTATAGCCTTGAAAAGTATGGTCAGTATTGCTCAAAGAGAGACAAATGGTTTAGGATAGAAATAACTTTCTGTTGGCAATTGACTTTGAAGATTCACATGACCTCCGGTGCATTCAGAAAGTTTTCAGGCCAGTTGACTTTCTCCACATTTTGTTACGTCCCAGCCTTATTCTAAAATGGATTATATAAAAAAAGATCCTCATCAATCTACACACAATACACCATCATGACAATGTTTGACAACGTGTAAAAATACAAATAAACTGGAATACCTTATTTACAAAAGTATTCAGACCCTTTGCTATGAGACTCGAAATTGAGCTCAGGTGCATCCTGTTTCCATTGACCATCCTTCAGATGTTTCTACAACTTGATTGGAGTCCACCTGAGGTAAATTCAATTGATTGGACATGATTTGGAAAGGCAAGTCTATAAAAGTTCCCATAGTTGACAGTGCATGTCAGAGCAAAAACCAAGCCAAGAGGTCAAATAAATTGTCCATAGACCTCTGAGGTACAGATCTGGGGAAGGGTACCAAAAAATGTCTGCAGTATTGAAGGTCACCAAGTACACAGTGGCATCCATCATTCCAAAATGGAAGATGTTTGGAACCACAAATATTCTTCCTAGAGGTGGCCGTCCAGCCAAACTGAGCAATCGGGGGAGAAGGGTTCCTCTGTGGCGATGGGAAAACCTGCCAGGAGGACAAACATCTCTGCAGCACTCCACCAATTAGGCCTTTATGGTAGAGTGGCCAGAGGGAAGCCACTCCTCAGTAAATGGCATATGACAGCCCGCTTGGAGTTTGCCAAAAGGGACCTAAAGGACTCAGACGAAGATTCTCTGGTCTGATGAAAACAAGATTCAACTCTTTGGCCTGAATGCCAAACATCACGTCTGGAGGAACCTGGCACAATCGCTACAGTGAAGCATGGTGGTGGCAGCATCACGCTGTGGGGAATTGTTTTCAACAACTGGGACTGGGAGACTAATCAGGATCAAGGGACAGATGAATGAGCAAAGTACATCATTGATGAAAACCTGCTCCAGAGGGCTAAGGACCTCAAACTGGGGCGAAGGTGAACCTTCCGACAGGACAACAACGCTAAGCACACAGCCAAGACAACACAGGAGTGGCTTCGGGACAAGTCTCTGAATGTCCTTGAGTGGCCCAGCCAGACGCCGGATTTGAAACTGATCAAACATCTCTGGAGAGACCTGAAAATAACTTTACAGTGACGCTCCCCATCCAACCTGACTGAGCTTGAGAGGATCTGCAGAGAAGAATGGGAGAAACTCCCCAAATACAGGTGTGCCAAGCTTGTAGCGTCATACCCAAGAAGACTCGACGCTGTAATCGCTGCCAAAGGTGCTTCAGCAAAGTACTGAGTGAAGGGTCTGAATACTCAAGGCTGTAATCGCTGCCAAAGGTGCATCAACAAAGTACTGAGTAAAGGGTCTGAATACTTATGTAAATATGATATTTCAATTATTTTTGTAATACATTTGCAAAAATGTCTAAAAAGCTGTTTTTACTTTGTCGTTATGGGGTGTTGTGTGTAGATTGGTGAGGGAAGAAAACAATTGAATCCATTTTAGAATAAGGCTGTAATGTAACAAAATGTGTAAAAAGTGGTCTGAATACCTTCTGCATGTACTGTAACACCGTGACGTGCTTTTTACAACAATACAATTGATGACACATTGATGCCACATCCCAAGTCCTCTCTCTTTTACAAAATAAAACGTAAAACAAACAATGCAGACATTCCATTCACTGTTGTTTAGAATCCAGTTTTAATATTTTAAATGAACCATTAAAAGCACATCAAAACATTTTCTCATTTTAGTTACAAAAATGGGTCACCTAAAGGACTTATCATTGTATTCACAGAAGGATCTGAACAGAAGATGTCTAACCGATAAGTATTTCTTTCTTTAAAAAATTCCCCACCCAAAATATATAAACTTAATTGTTGAAACCAAGATATATACAGGGCATAACATCCATGGATCTTATGGTTATCAAGAAAGTTTGAGGTATACGACCAAAAAGAAAAACGGACAGATTATTTTTTTTTAAAAACAAATCAAAACAACAAATTTACTTAAATAAAAAGAAGAATGAATTTCATGATTGCTTAATACAAGCACAGGATCACAACATTAGTGGGATATGTTGCTATATGTGTGCTGGTGAGATGTTTCCAGTTGTTTTACCTATGGTCTTGAAGGGCAAAACTGCAAATAACCTAGAGCTTTGGATGGTCAATATATACAAAAGGGATGCATTATCATTAGAAATAGGGAATCGTTTGAATACTAATTTTATTTGCTTCATAACAGGTACACAGTATTTATTCATCAACAAAATATCATCATTATTTCTTTCTCTCTGTCTGTTTTTATTCATTTCTTTAACTTATATATATATTTTGTTTACGAACATTGAAATTAAGAGCCAGATGCGATTCTGATACACATGCAAGTTTTGAAAGTGGATTCAGAAAAAACAGATTGTACAAAATAATAATTACAGTTTTTTTTTTTAGCATCAAAATGCACCTTCTTTCTTAGCACCTCTTTATTTTGTTGTTTGAACAAGCACCATTGTAGTCATTTCTTTTGTACAGCACCCGGAGAAACCGGAAAAGAGGTGTCTCTCTCCTTTCGACCCACCCTCGTTCTTCTCCTGTTCACCCTTACCCTGCCACGCCTTCAAATGTCCTTCACCGTTGCTCCATAACAGTTTTAAGTCATGTGATTCTAGCCCTACAAGGGCAACAAGTATTTTTCTAGGTAATACATACATACATGGCAAGACATGTTCGCTACACCATTTTTTTTTTTTATTCAAAACTTGCATGTGGCATGGAAAAGGGTGGGGGGGCTGGGTGGTATCCAAAATGTCTTGACTTTCTTTCTGACCCCACCAAGTTTTTTTGTTTTTTTAGTTAGCCAAGGAAGCAGACTGGACCCACTTCAAATCCAAACTTCTGGCTGGCATCTCCAAAGTCATACAACATGACATCTATGATGGGAACCTGATCGATTTTGGGAGTATTAATCTCTATCACAGTCTTTCCGTAGCCCTTCCTCGTCTGTAAAGAGACAATGGGGGGGGGGGGGGGGGGGGGGGGGGGAGAAACATTAGACAGTGTGCTTTCAGTCAATTACAACCTCGTTGGAGCTAGTAAACAAGTCCAACAAAACAATCAATGGGGCATTTACTTAAGCTCCAACTATAGGGATGCAAAATTCCAGAGACTTTCGCTAAAGTGCTTGAACTATCACCATTAGAGACAGGAAGTATTGAGAGGCAGCCCTTACCGCGCATCCGTCTGCGAGGGCCCTGATGTAGGGGTTGTTGTCATAGGATATCTCCTCGTCGTTGGATCCTAGGAATCGCAGCGCCTTGTTATAGCTGTTGGTGGTCTCGTCGTGCCACACCACAGACTGGTGGCAGTTATAGGTGAAGTTCTGCCTGGCAGAGGCAGTCAGTAGTTTCAGGAAGGTCATCTGAACCTCGTTTATTGTGTTGCCGGCTGCGTCAACGTATGACAACTGTTTATTGGAGGAAGGGGTGGGAGAAAACAGAAAATAGATTTAGAGGTCAGAAATTGAAGCATGGGATTGGATACAATGTACTGATTAGAAGTGTTCCATCCCAAGAGTTCTTATCAAACATCTTGTCAGCATCAGTTATACAATCTCTCTCTCTCAGACCACGGCCAAATTGAGTCTTAAAGTGATAGAGCGCTTTCCTCCTCATCCTTAAGCGTCCTTCATCATTCCCAAAGTGTATGAAATGTGACTGTGATGGGTCTGAAGGGGCTGATGAGAGTTCTTATATGAGAGGTCTCGATCCCTTTGTGGCTAGCAACGTGGGGTCACTTCCAGAGACACTCTTGTCATCTTGTCTATTTGTGGCCTAACGGCCACTTCTGGAGTACCTCTGTACTGAGGGACAGGAGACAGGGACATTGCAGAGTGGAAGCCTGAGAAATCCTCTTAGTTTAGTATTGTGGAGAGGAGACAATTATTTTGTGAGGAGAGTGGCGCAGGATGGTAGGGTGGAATCGAGGGTGCACTTACTAGTTTACCCCGCTTAAATTCACTGAACCACGACCCTGGTATTTCTTTGGGCCATGAAGATATTCTGACCTATGGAGCCAAACAAATGGAGCACATAGGTCTTGACAAGAACAATGAATACAACTGGTTCCTGGAATTCCGTTTTGTTGTGATGCATCAAATGTTAAGTACAATATGCAGCTAGATACCCCATCCCTCAGATCTTAACGTACAGGAGAATCACTACAGTATAGTCATTATTTGATACCTAAGTATGTGTATATCAGTTTGTTTCTGTTTGTATACAGTTTATGTCTATACTGTATGTCTTGACAATTATGTCAATTCCAACCTTTGAGTTTAATGCATCTATTTTCTTCATGTCTTTACATCTGTACAATTCACACAGAATACAGTATGAATGTAAACGACAAATTCACAAGATCATCACAAAACAAGATCAAATGGGTATTTTTGACAGCTCGAAGTTAATGGCCAAGCAGTGAACCCAGGAAACATCACCAAACATGCATCTCCCAGTCTCACAGCCCTGACTGGCATATGAATGAAAACATCAGAACAGTATCTAGAATTGAACAAGACTATGGCTTGACTCCATGCTTTACTTGACAGTACAGTATGTGCAGGCCTCTTGGGGGAAATAAAAACGCCACTCACTCCGCTGGACTTCCTGTCTGGGTAGATACAGGTCTCTCCTCCAGCCGTGAAGTTACAGTAGACAGAGAAGGAGTCCCCTGAACATCCCTGGTTAGGATCTATCCAGTACTCGCCTGTGGAAAAACCCAATGAATCAATTAAATACGTGAATCTTTAGTTCTCTCAAGTTCCCACGACTTCACCAAGCACTCAAAATGAAACATTTCAAAGCCAAACACGTTTAACTTGAGACCCAACACGTCCCACCACGATGCCGGCGTGATTTGGACTTCTAACCCCTTTTTAAACAAGATGTGTTTGCGCTACAGACTGGGTTGTGTCGTTGGATTTGTCTATTACTTCTGCAATCATTCGTCTGTGTGATTACCGGGGGCTGAGCTAGACCTGTGTTTGTGAGACAAGGGCGGATCCTGAAGGGTCCCAGGGCCAGGTCTTTTTTACAAAAACGTCTGTATGAGTCTGAATGGTTTGAGCTATTTTTTTGATTGACATTTGTCAGTAAAACTCATGAATGCAACTGTTTACGTCAAATAGCGTTGTGTTCTACTTGTAGCCATGGTTGTCCTGAAAATAAAATGGTCAAATACTTACTTCATTCTGAGGCTAAATGCAAGGGCAGAACATTCAGGTAATTGAAAGTCAGACAAATGAAAAGCCGATTTTTGCTAGGGTCTCGGTACGGATCGGGTTAAACTGCGCCATGACATCCATGTGTTTAAATCATGAGAGATGAAAGGTGACGTAAATGCGGCTGGACATCATGCCGCTACATGTTATGCAGCCACTATACTATTTTATTATCATCTTAAGGAGAGAAAAAGTTAGAAATAACTTTAAAAAGGTCAAAGAAGGACCTGACATTTCTCTTGTATCAATTATGGACAGTCTGTTGAATGTTAAGTATAACCCCAAGGAGGCCTTGTTTTCAGTGCTATTCCCCACAGCAACACACTCTACCTGCAAATATATAATCTACACCCCCAATATCACTGCTATGAAATAAGCAAACACAGTCAAAGACGGTAGTATTGTAGTACTGTAATATAATAGAGCAATGTACATTTGTATAATGCACAATGTTTTATTTGTATCCCTGTTTGGACCACAGGAAGAGTAGCTGCTGCCTTGGCAACATCGAAATGGGATCCTAATAAAATACTAAATACGAAAGATGTCCTTATCTAGCTCAACAAAATGGCCGCCAATCACAGCCAAGGCATTAGCATATTACCCATGATCCTCCTCTCTGTGACTCACCATCAGGGAACTCTGGGTGGGCGAGCTGCAGGTCTTTGCAGGTCCTGGCTGGGTTGTTCTGTGTGCCCATTGGGTACTTCATCCTCTCAATGTCCTGTTTGAGGTTGTTGAGCGAACCAAAGATGTCCTCCATGCCGTCTCCGTAGTCCATCATGGTGCCCGCCGCGTCTGCCTGCATGTCTGCATGTCTGCGGTTCTTCTTGGGAGACTGGATGGGCAGTGGCTGGATCACCTCGCCAGGGGGACCCTGTTGAGCAGAAAGGAAGAAGGAAAATATTGGTACGGAATCCCATAGTGTGACAGCGTATGCTTCAGATCGTTTTCTAGAAATAACCCTTTTGAATTTCACCTAATAACGTAAATGCCCTGTTTTCGGTTTTATACTGGACGCCAAAGGTTAATACTCACAGGAGGACCAGGTGGACCGATCGTACCGGTGTCTCCCTTCTGACCAGCAGGACCCTGGAAAGAACATGGAGATATAAGCATGTTGTTAACTTTGCATCTAACAAACACTCCTTTAAATGACTGTCACCAACTTTCACAAGTTGAAACAAAGAGTGGTTGAACAGATCTTACCGATGAACCCTTAGATCCCTTAGGACCTCCAGGACCCTGGAAGAGACAGCCAAGACGCACAGTGAATAAATAGCAGAGGAATGTGTTTAAACATTATTGTGATATTTGAACTGTGAAGGTATGCTATTAAGAAAACAGAGAAAGCAGGGGACTGTCTTACAGGCAGGCCTGGAGGACCAGGAGGACCGAGAGGACCTGAAGAGCCACCAATACCCTGTGAAGAAGAGACCAGACATCAGTGAGATGACAGTGGGATAAAGCAGGGTAGAATACAAGGGGAAACATTAAAAACCTCCTAGCAGCGTGTTAATGAGTCCTAACATGTTTATTTCCCATTTCATTGTGACAAATACAGCTCAAACGGCGACGCCTGTTCCTCAAGCCTAAAATAGAGACCCGATAGAAGGAGACACGTTTTTTTCCCCCGCCCACCATTCTTCTAAGTCAGAGAAAGGGAACATTACAATTTCATTAGGCTCAATGTGAAGATGTTTAATCCATTCCATCTCTTTAAATCACGGAGCAAGGCTGCCGAAAGGCCGCGGCGGGTCTCAAATTGCACATTCACTCAATCTGCAATGTTTATTTAAAAATGGATGAGAGCCTTAATGTGGAGCTTCATCAGACTAGAGGACTGACCCTGTTCGAGTACCGCATGACATTTCTAACTTCCAGGAAAAAAGATGCTTTGGTATACAGGACAATTGATATCCAATGAGGCTGGGAGAGAAATAGGATATTAACAGAATGCCATGGAAAGCAGAGCATTAGAATCCCTGTAATGGGCGTTACATTAATTTTTTTTTTACACATATAATTCACCTTGAAAGACTAATCCTGCCACAAGAAGGCAACGCGTGTATATTTCTACAGTACTGTATATGAGTAATGGTCAAGTCAAGTCAGTATTCATTTCGGAAGAGCGTATACTCGATGCGTAAGTATATATGGTGCATTGGAGTGCTTGCTGCACAATATAAAGCAGATAACGTGTCATTATAGACAACTTTCTCAGTGAACTGTAGGTGGCTGCAATCAGACCAATAGCATTGTACTTCCTGGTGGAGGGCAAATAGGTTTACGAATGGCAAACAGATGAGGTCATTAATCACTTACACCGTCGCCCTTGCCTCCAGGAGAACCCTGGGGTCCGGGCAAGCCTCGGTCTCCCTTCTCTCCCTGCTCGCCAGGGGGTCCAATCAGACCAATCAGACCTGAATGACCCTGGAGGACACACACACAAAACAAGAGTCATGAAGACTGGAAAAATTGAGTCAAAACATTTTAAGACGATGCATCACTACAACCCGGCTATAACCGTCACCATTCAATCAAGTGAAATACAAATCAGCTGCAAATAATGAACATTATTGAACAAATCTGAAAGCATTTTAACCTAAACATTTTTGGGAGACTTAAAAAACAATTTCTCTGAATTTCTCTGTGAGTGCAACTGAGGACAATATTCACAATAACGATGGCTGGAAAAGATTTTATCCTTAACCAGTCCCATTGATTTGAAAGCATGACAAATAGCCACATGAAAAGCTACCCATGGTGTCCTTTTAAACCAATCCCTGTCAATCCTGCTTTCATTTTTTGGGATATTACTGCAATGCTTTGTGCTGCATTACTGAGAGTCCACTGGCAGAGCTGATGCTGTGTGTCAAATAGAGAAGGCTAAGAAGTAGGATCTTATTCAATTCAAAATGGCTACCAGCTTTCTCCAAATTTCACTTTTAATTTACTGAGTAACATAAAAAAAAAACAATAGTATTTTCATAGTGATAAAGCCTGTTACAAATGTATTGCTGTACCGAAATAAATGGTGTGTTTGATCTTTCTAGAATTGCTGGTTATAAAGTTCAGGTGAGGGGAACTCTAGGTCCCATCCCAGCCATGCTCATAGTCATGGTCCCATCCCACTTCAGGTTGAACTCCCAACCCCTTCTGGGATCAGAGAAATCAAATCAACAAGCTCTTTGGGATGGGAAATTGAGGCGAGCTCACCTTTTCACCCTTGGTCCCGGGGTCACCCTTCAGACCTGGGAGACCAGGGGGTCCCTAATAATCACAGAGAGACAAGGGGGTTAGAAATCAATTACAACACCACAGTAGAGAGAGAGAGAAAGAGGAGAGAGGTAATAATAGAAAGAAAGAAAGAGCTACAGAGAGAGAGAGAGAGAGAGAGAGAGAGAGAGAGAGAGAGAGAGAGAGAGAGGGAGAGAGAGAGAGAGAGAGAGAGAGAGAGAGAGAGAGAGAGAGAGAGAGAGAGAGAGAGAGAGAGAGGCCACATTATCTCTGCTCACCATAGGTCCAGGTGGGCCGTCTTGTCCAGAGGAACCAGGAAGTCCTTGTTCACCCTGAGAAGAGAAAAGCCATCCAATTATAGTCCATCATTACAGCCTGCTGTAACTCTTATGGCCTCATATTGATTTCATGTGCCCGGCTCTATGATTAATTGTAGGAATACCACAAAAAAGTGTGTTCGAATAAACAACAGAAATGTATAAAGTACAAGCCAAATGGGACTATCGATTATTCCATGAGCACTGTTGTCATACTGCTTAAGGGCTGTTTGGTCTCTCTCTGTGTGTGTGTGTGTGTGTGTGTGTGTGTGTGTGTGTGTGTGTGTGTGTGTGTGTGTGTGTGTGTGTGTGTGTGTGTGTGTTTGTGTGTGTGTGTGTGTGCATGTGTGCGCGTTTGTGTGTGCGCGTGTGTGTGCGCGTGTGTGTGTGCACGTGTGTAAACATTGGTGAATATAGGGAAATATGATGGAACGTTGGATCTTGGACTTACAACAGGGCCAGGGATTCCACGCAGACCTTCTGGACCGGGCTTTCCTGAGGGCCCCTGTGGGCCGACTGGGCCAGTTTTACCTGGGGGTCCCTCAGCTCCAGACTCACCCTGTAGGAAGGGACAAGATTGTCATAATGACATAACTCTACATGAAGTCCTTTCCATCTGGTTTGGTTGATCAAAATAATATAAAAAGAAACACAAGCAATACCATGTTAACATGATCTCTTTGTGTTCATATTTCTGATCTACAGTTCATTTAAAAACCCTAACAACAGATGGTAAAATAACAGGCTGCTTGTCAACCTGACATCCTTGCTGTGTGTACTGTCAAAGAGCCATAGCTTCTGCTGTTTTGAGCTTCAGATGAATGTATTCTATGCTAGTATAGCTGACTGTTATGTTGATGCATTCCCCTGCTCACAAAGTGGCATGGCTAACATCTGAAGCGTTAGATAACAACGGGGGTAAGGGGTGGGGGATGAGGAGAGAGGGGAGAGGGGGGGACATAAGGGGAGGGAGATGGGGGGGGGTGAGGGGAGGGAGATGAGGGGAGAGGGGAGGGAGATGAGGGGATGGAGATGAGGGGATGGAGATGAGGGGATGGGATGAGAGGAGGGAGCAGGGAGATGAGGGGAGAGAGCAGGGAGATGAGGGGAGGGAGATGAGGGGACGGGGATAAGAGGAGGGAGCAGGGAGATGAGGGGAGAGAGCAGGGAGATGAGGGGAGAGAGCAGGGAGATGAGAGGAGAGGGGAGGGAGATGAGGGGAGGAGGTTGAGGGGAGGGGAATGAGGGGTGAAGCATTGGGGGCTAGCTGGAGCCTGGAGTTGCTGAGACTGCTCTCTGGGCAAAGGCTGAATTGATTTTCTAGGTTACCTTGGCGCCCTTCTCTCCTTGTCTACCCTCTGCACCGGCAGTTCCTGGGGGGCCCTGGGGAAGACAAGAAGACATGCTTTAGCATCCCACAGCAGAGTGTTGTTGTGTGTGTGCGCGCATATGTGTGTGTGTGCGCATGTCTATTAGTCAGAGTATGTGTGTGTGCATGTGCAGAGTCAACAACAACATTGTGAGGTCAGTATTTCAGGTGAATTGTAACAATTTGTTACTGTGACATGCATCCATTTGACATCAATCACAAACACACCAGTAAAAACCCAGTGTTGTGTTTGCAGTGCAATATTTCAATGGCTTCAACTGAGTAATGAGGAAAGGAGAAGCTGCTTGAACAAACTATTGGCTACAGGGCTGTACTAATAAAAAATAAACCAAAGACAAAGTGAAATCAAACACTGCAAATAATGTGATTAAGGTTGAATATTTGAACTAGCCATAGTATCAACTCAAAAACAAGTCATTCCTGAATGTGGGGTTGAGAATCACATGAAGAAATCCATCAGCCAGTCCATACCTAGTAATTCCAGTTTCGCCCCCCAAGAATATTATCATTCAATCCAACACTGATGAAAACTGTATTAGTGATCAAATGTCCTTGAAAAGTCTACCTCAATTTCCCAGCAAGTTTATAAAGATCTGTTTGACTGAACGGGACTGGACATGCTTTGTGAAATGAACTACTTACTGAACGACCTTATACACACACGCACACGCACACGCACACACACACACACACACACACACACACACACACACACACACACACACACACACACACACACACACACAGACACACGCACACCTCTCCCTCAATAGTCTCCAATCACTTCAAGGTTTTCCAGTTCATCTCTCTCTCTGGCCATCTCTCCGAGGCCTAAAGCTGTCTCTTTCAACTACACAAGAGGTCCTCACATCAAAACCACATGCAGTCCACAGAGAGGCCCATTCTTCTCTGATCAGACAGTATGGGAAGGCAGGAGATGGCAGCAGGGCAGCAGGGTTTTGTGTTTTGACTGATTGCCCATGTAGAGATGTGGTCAAACAGGGCAGCATCTGCTTTGTTTCGCTCTCTTCATCCTCGCTAGATGTGTTGTGAGCAATGGTTCAAAAATGGTCTGTTTATTTCTGTTTGTGAATAGGATGCTGCTGCCAAACGTCTAAATGCCTACTGTAGCTGATGTGTATGTTGTCTTGTCCAGGGGAAGTATAAATACAGCAGCAGTCTAGAAACAAATTAAGTACTCTAAACTGTAAATTATATGTCACTGTTTATATAGTTTTCACCATGAATATCTACAGAGAGAAAACCATAGCATTAGGACGACTGAAGTCACTGATTCCGTATGTGTTTCTCTGTTGTTCATTAAAGAAACATTTGATTTTAGTCTTGGAGGTGTGTTTCAATATGGCAGGTACTGATGCTTGTCCCCCATGAGACACCGTAGGAACAAAGTATCACTTCCTCAAAATAGTCAGAATAAATCTAAGATAACTTTTCTAAAAACTGTTATTCATTTTGACGTCTTTGACTATGATATGTGACGTGTCGTTTTATGTAAACAAAGTCAGATCCGCTGCTCTGATTGCAAGATCTGTCTCACTGTCTGTGTTCTGCTGTAAGATTGGATAGAGAGCAATCACCGCAGCTGTGTGTCCTGTTTTAGTGGGCAAGTGAGCATGTCGAAGTCAAAACCCTACCCTCAAGTAAGTCATGACTAACTCACCTACAAAACTCTGTTTTGGACGAGACCGACTTTGTTAATGAAATTATCCTATTTACACTTTGTAGTCCATTTTGACACTAAAATAACTGTTTCTGACTAATAGTCCATTTTCTATCAGATAAATAGTTTATGGCCTTCAGTTGCACTTTAAGATAAAAAAAAAAAAATGAAGATTCAAATAAATAAAGAACTGCTCTTCTGCTAAATGGCTTCGGACAGGGCCTGTAGGAGCTGGAGAGAGATTTCAGATTCATTTTAAATTGCTATGGACAAACTGCAGAGAAAGCAAAAACACCCTGCAAAGTTAAATGCAAAACAACTCTAGCCCCAAGTGACTGATTCAGAGGAGCAGAATGCCTGGGAGTTGCAGAAGTCGTTCTAGGTTACACTTTTTGGAGGAAGGCGATTAAATACCTATGATGATGAAATAGTCGTTTTCCTAACATAATCCCTTGGCCATTAGGCGCTGCATATGCTGATATGATGTTAAATACTCTGAATGTGAATTCCATCAAGCACATTGCAAAAGCAATTGCCGTTATTTGTAAAAATGCACATATTTTATGCTATGGGCCTGTGCCATAACGTTGTTGCAGAAGATAGCTTGAGATAGCAAATTTGAGAAATGTGGGACAATAATTGCGAATTTTCATTTAAAGAAATCATTTAACACCCGACAGAAAGAACTTAATGCATTATTTGGGATTCACTAATGTCGGCTCCCTTCAACTAACATTAGCCTACCACAAATGATGTTTCACTTGATTACTTCCAGGGAACGTCGAGAGGGAATTTATATGGCAGTAGCTTTATACAATAAACATCAGATATGATTGCCCTCGGTCATCATGATCATAAAAAGCATTTCAAATTCAATCTAAAACGTTATCTTTGCCTTGGAGACCACCAAAATGTCCAAAACGTCAATTTTTACTGGGTGAACTGAGTCAGCGACGGCTGACCTGTCTGTGTAATGACATCTCACTACACTACAGCCATTCAATCTAATGTTACTAGCGTCATGCCTTTGTTTGGCCGTGGCTGTCAGTCAAACTAGCCTAGATCAATAGTGTGTCAGGGGAGATATCTCTCTTCCCTCAGCTAGACACAGGTAAATTAGTTTTGGGCCTTGACGCTTTTTTTTCTCTCTCTTTTTTTTTCTTTCTAAAACCTATTTTCAATTTCTCACTGAGAAAAAAAAAACTATTCCAGACATCAAGCCCTTCATTTCTCTATGGGCTTTGAGATATCTTTCATTTCCATGTACAGACGGCTCAGTGGGCTTTGAGATATCGTTCATTTCCATGTACAGACGGCTCAGTGGCCCTGACCCTGCAAATATCACACATTGTTTTTCTCTCCCACTTTTTGATGAGAGTGAATCATGCAGGTTCTCTGGGGGGAAATTGAGTTGTAGAGTTTGGAGTTATTGTTCAGAGTAAAGAATTCTCACCTGAGGACTATAGGTTTAATCAACTATGACTGAGAGCATTCCATTGTCTGGTTTTATAATCCAACGAATATATTTCATCGTATCTCAATAGGTGTTGAATAGTGGACAGTTGGGTTCAATCAAATCTAGGCCAAACGGGGCTCGAGCAGAGAGTTACGATTGAACGCTCAATATAAACGTACAACGTTGTTCAATCTTTTATCTGATCGGGGTCAAAGCTGCAGTATGATGCCATTTCATATAACAAACAGTGATGCTGACGTCTGTGGTGTGTTGGTGGGGATGATGACTATGATGATGAAGATGTTGAGACTTACTCTCTTGCCGGGAGGACCAGGTGGACCAGATTCACCAGATGGACCAGGAGGACCCTGGGATGGACAGAAGAAGAAGTAGATGAATAAGAAGAATAGAATAGAGAAGGTAAGAGAGTTAGGGGTCTTCATGCACATTAACAGTGTGCTGTGTATAAAGGTATATTAACATGATACAGTATATAGTCATATTCTTTGAAATAGATAGTACAAAACCACCATTATCCTTACAAATAGAGAAGTGTGTGACTGCATATTGACATTAGACTATCTATTTTTGAAGTCACACACTGTAGTCTTAAATATCACGTCTGTTTTCAGAACCTGCTTCACCCAATTATCTCATTTAATTGGAAGCAATCATAGCACATTTAGGTTAGCATAACCAAATATTTGACGTACACAAAATTAGAAAGTGGAGAATACAACTCAGAGTGGATAGGAATTTACAGAATTATTCAACTGTGTGATGTGGTTTATATTGAAACACTGTTAATCAGAGAATGGAAAAAAACATGTTCTCCCTTTCAAAGTTAAACTTCACTGAGCCATGACAAAACTTTATGATACTTTAACTTCACTTTACATAACACCTTACTCTGAACCAACACACACACCACACACACACACACACACACACACACACACACACACACACACACACACACACTCACACACACACACACACACACACACACTAAATCGTGACCTCATTCCTATTGCATTTAAAGTTTCCTTTCATTTTCCCAGCACTTGCAAATCTCATTTACATCCATCAATGTTAATAAGTATTCTAATTCACACCCTCACAAAGGCTTAAATCATCTGATTTGTTGTTCATATTTCAAATTAAAATCTATAAAATGAATAAACAGACTCATATACTGTACTAGACCTTAAGAAGTAAATTATATGATTCAATGTTCTCTATTGCAGGTACTTATTCATAAATAAAAGCTTATGGGAATTTACTACAGGCCAAGCACACAAGGGGCTTTAGCGGTTATGCTAAATGGGATAGGCTATTTGTATAGACCATTATGACAGACTAATAGTTAATGGTGATGGTAATGCGCTCGTACAGTCGCCCGCTATCGTGCTGCCAACTGTAAACCAGAGTTATATAATCAAGCAGATTTTTCAGTCCCCTTATTGTTGTGTTAATGATATTTATGACATATGGACTTACAGGCTGACCAGATTCACCATCCTCTCCTTTCTCTCCCGCAGAGCCATCAGTTCCCTAGGGAGAAGAGATATGAACATGTGAGATGGATCACCATGATCTAGGTAATGGTAATAGTGGGATCTTAATAGTTGAATTAGTGGTATAATGATGTAATACGTACAGCAACACCGGCCTCACCGGGTGGACCAGGGTCTCCAGGGAAACCAACCGGCCCCTGGAAGGTGAAGGAAAGGCAGGAGAACAAATAAAACACCGGTATAATATTATCAATAATATACAAAATACTAGAATCTTCAACGTATGTGACCAAGGCCAACACCATCAGGTTTGTTTCTAATGGTTGTCATTAATCTGAAGGTGAGAGGTGAAGCTTTATGAATAGACCATATCAACTGACAAAGGCACTTTGTGTAAACCTTGGCTTCCTGATGCTGCAGACGGTAATGTCAGCAAAGCACTCATCACAGTTCATTATCACGTTCAAAAAGAAGGAAAAAAAAGACAACCTGTCCTAATAAAAAGGCTTTTTAGCTCTTAAAACTTGGCTTAAAATTAAATAAACCGCCCAGAAGCAATCAAGGACATTTCTTTTCATTCACAAACGTCAAGTGGTTCTATCCCTGCACAGGTTGGGGTAGAGACTGAAGCTTACGGGGTTGCCTTTGGGTCCATCATCTCCAGGGGGTCCTTTGGCGCCAGCGGGTCCGGCAGCTCCGGGTGGTCCTGCCTCTCCCTTGTCTCCTCTCTCGCCTTTAGGCCCCTGTGGAGAACAACAGATACCATCAACACACAGGAGGACCGAGCTGGAGCGGGAAGGTTCCCTGCTGAAGCATGGATAATGAGCAGCAGTAGTGTGTATTGTTAGGAATTGAGGTAGGTAAGTGGTTACTCTACAGTTAGGCATTATATTTCACTTATATTTCACATATTGCGGTCCCTTTGTGGAGCAGAGGTGGTAGTTGTTTATATGTACTGTGTAAGGTATCTCTTGATGCAGCAGGTAGCCCAGTGGTTAGAGCATTGGGCCAGTAACCAAAAGGTTGCTGGTTTGAATCACAGAAATCTGTTGTTCTGCCCTTGAACAAGGCAGCTAAGCCATTGTTCCCCGCTAGGCCGTCATTGTAAATAAGAATTTGTTCTTAACTGACTTGCCTAGTTAAATAAAATGTAAAAAAAAGAATGTAAAATGCTCGACCTATGATGGACTAACTCCGTAGCAATTACCAATCAAATCTTTAGAACTACCTCACAGGGTTAGGTAGGTGTCAACCAAAACACATTTATGATAACATTCCGCAATGATTTTGGTCATGGTTCTGGAATGTACAGAGGATTCCATTGGAACTAAACTACCTCAGGGAAACAGCGATCTTGAAAGGTAGACGTTGTGTATTCTCTTTTTGCGATATTTCACTGTTTAGTAGCTCGGCGAAGTCCTGGTGTTAAGTTCTCGTAGCCATTGTTCCAGAGCTGAGACTGATGTGTTCACATGGCTGCAGTAATCATCTGTTAAGAGTCTGGGAAGTGATTCAGCTTGGCAGGGCTGTGTTACCATAGAGCGTTGGCCAGAAACACACTGAGAACGACGCTGTGACGCTGGCCCATCAGCAGCAACACAGGACCAGCAATTACTACCACTCACATCACTAAAAAGACTTTGCAAGTCTACGTGTTGTTGGACAGTACGCCGTGTGTTTACGTGTGTTATGAACTAATGCATAATCATAATCATTGTCCTGGTAATAGGGAAATACACAAACACATGATGCCTTGGATGATAGATAATTATGTGAATGTAGACGCAGACACACAGACACACTGAGACAGAGACTTACTCCAGTTCCGGGCTCTCCAGGGGTTCCTGGGTTGCCAGCTTCACCGTTTTCACCCTGTAAATGAAAACACCATTTTAGAATCTCTGCCAAGATAGACACCCTTATGAATGCATGATCTACTAGATGACATTATCCACTTGTATCTAGATGACATTATACTGTTGTCAAAATAGGCTCTAAAACCCTATGAGAAGGCTAACAATACATGTCATAGTGGGTGCTGAGTGTCATTAGGTTTTAGAATCTCTCCCGTGATATACATTAATAGACATTAATGATTACATTATCATGTTCTCAAAATACAGTGGATGTCAAAACACAGGGCTCTCAAACACTGTGCATAACAATATACTTTGTAGGGGTTGATGCTGAGTGTCATCCTGTTGAACTTTAACATAGGTGTGATAGCATTAAGGCTAGTCGGTGTGCTCTCTCAAAGTGATGATAACCTTCCATGGATATGTTTCATATTCTGGAGTCATCATTCCATTGCATTAAGTATTGATGGTGGGGGCCGGCTGCCAGATGGCACTAAAATGGAGGAGTGGTGTTGGAACTGTTGTAAAATAGGCATTAATAGTATCAGAGCACTAACTCAGACACAGGCTGCCATAGGCAATTAATGGAGTCCTGGAGATAACATCAGTGGACTGGGGAGAGGGGAGGGAAGGGGTAGGGGTAGGTGGAGGGACGTTGGCAGGATTTCCACCCTAGACACACACTCCGGACTGTCTTGTAACGGGCACACGCCCTCACCTTCTCACCCACGCCTCCCATGGCACCCACACCACCAGGAGGACCTTGTGCACCCTGACAGGAACAGAAAAGAGGAGAGAGGAGTCAGCATTCATTACCTCAGGAGAGACAGATTTTCTCTGTTATATCTGTTTGGGTGACATTTGGTAATGTGACGATGAGTTATTGGAGATAAAAGATTGATGTGTGGTACGTACATCAGCTCCACTAGGACCCTGAGGACCTCTGGGACCAGGTGGACCGGGGGGACCCTGTAAAGAGACAACAGGAAGTGATAGGGTCAAAACAGGAAGTGAGTTCTAGGGTGAAACGCATTTCTCATTTCGAAAGTGATACAAATTGTTTTAATGGTGATTATCTGCTCACCATCGGACCGACATCGCCATTCTCACCCTTCTCTCCTGGAGGTCCAGGAAGACCCTGAGGGCAGACAGAAATAAACAAGCAAACTTTTCATTATTCTGGTTTAGCTTGAGGAAACATGCAGATGTAATTGAAAAACTAAGCAAAACCTTCAAGAATAGTTTTATCAATTGATGCACTTTATAAATTGTACCAGATGTCTTTAATTTGGGTTATGATGAGTAATTGGACAGAAATTAATTGGTGATGGCTGTATTGTAGCTTTTAGTTGACCACTGAGGTAAACGGTATACTGTGAACAAAGAGTTAGCAGAGCCAGTCAGTTTCCACAGCAAGGGAGTGATAGAAACCAGACTCCATTCAGTGTCTTAATGAATTAATCACCAATTAAACATTATGTCCAATCTCTCAGTTCTCTAATTCTGCAGATAAAGTTGTGCCCCTCTCTCTGACTCAAAGAGACACCAGGGAGACATTTGTCCATGATGACAGACACAAACTGCCATCAAGGAGAAATGACTCTTTTCACACTGTGTGACAATGTGACCAATAGTGAGTTGATGGGAAACAAAATAAGGCGACAAGATTAAACAACACTGAATGTCAAGTATTTCTCTATGGCAAAATGAAGGTAATTTGTTCCTAACCAAAAACCCAGACATGGACCCCATCGTTCATTTCCTTGCATGTTAAGTGGACTATGTGGTTGAGGCGTCATATGTACGTTTGATCCCTGACATTTCAACTTTAATTGCTTTGGTCATTCCCGATCCAGTCTTCTCCACTATTCAAAGGCAGTGTGTCTCTGTCGTCACCATGAGGAGCGAAGACAAAGATCTCATTTTATCTGCTATTTACTCTCCGTTACAACAACCTATCTTCCTCAAATACCTACGCCCTATGGGAGGAAGCTGAGGCTGAGACAGACTGTGTGTGTGTGTGTGTGTAAATGTGTCCATGCGCGTGTCCGTGTGTGTGTGTCCGTGCATGTGCAAGTCCGTGATTGTGTGTGTGTTTCTGCATGCTGATTTGTCCCTCTGGAGTGGAAATCTCATCAGAATGGTGGTCTCCTGAGTCAGAGATCGTTAACAGGAACACTGATTATGCACCACAGAGTGGAAAAAGGAGAGTGTGTTCAATGGCCTACTGCCTATTGGAAGAGGTCAGTCCACGCAATTAATGAAATAGCCATGGAAGTGAATTACGCTCAATTAAAAGTTAATTGAATTGAATAGCCAGGAAGATTGAAACTTGAGACTAGCGGGTATAGTCTGTATAATTCCATCAAGACAATGACCTGGGTTTAATGAACAGCTAATTCATTTTGCTCCTAAAGACAGCCACTGTACTGTACCACGGACTCCCTTATGTTGATGATTCCCTTACATTGATGATTCCCTTACATAGATGATTCCGTTAGGTTGATGATTCCCTTACATTGATGATTCCCTTACATTGATGATTCCCTTACGTTGATGATTCCCTTACATTGATGATTCCCTTACATTGATGATTCCCTTACGTTGATGATTCCCTTACGTTGATGATTCCCTTACGTTGATGATTCCCTTACGTTGATGATTCCCTTACGTTGATGATTCCCTTACGTTGATGATTCCCTTTCGTTGATGATTCCCTTACGTTGATGATTCCCTTACGTTGATGATTCCCTTACGTTGATGATTCCCTTACGTTGATGATTCCGTTAGGTTGATGATTCCCTTACATTGATGATTCCCTTACATTGATGATTCCCTTACGTTGATGATTCCCTTACATTGATGATTCCCTTACGTTGATGATTCCCTTACGTTGATGATTCCCTTACGTTGATGATTCCCTTTCGTTGATGATACCCTTACGTTGATGATTCCCTTACGTTGATGATTCCCTTACGTTGATGAGGTAGATAGAAACTCAGGAGAACACCTGACCACTGCTTCACTATACACATCAACCACATTACCTTTATATTTAACACAAACTAATTTAGCATATATTTTTCACATTTTACATAATATAAAACAATAGGAATCACCTCTATGCTCTTTAGTTACTGAAACATCTAGTGTGGGGAAACTAAACCAAACTATACAAAACTGATAATTTACCTCTGGCATTTCATTACAAACGGACTGTCGGTCAGAAGACAGTGCATTGTCATCTGACATCTGTGCTGACCCAGAGTCCCATTTGTTGGCAAATGGCCCTTTAATCCTCCTATATTAAAATACCACCATTCAAGACCAAATAGAAATCCTTTTGTATTGAAATGCTTTGTGAGGTTAGAGCACTCGGATCAACCCTACTCATTAGCCAGAGTGTCCATTGTGCGCTCTGAATGCTCTGAGAGCAAAACGCTCTGAATCTACGAACGACCCAGAGTGCACTCTGACACTCCAGACTGAATTTACGAACGCACCCTAAGACTCAGAGAGAGAATGGATGCATCAAATAGTTTGCATCAATACCAGTGGGATCCATGGTTAAGTATGTTTGTGTGTGTTTGTGTGTGTGGGGGGGATTGAGGGTGTGTGTGTGTTTCAGGGGGGTTACTTTGTGCAAAGCCTATACAATATGTGTTTGTGTGTGAATGTTTGTCCCTGGAGTACAGGGGATGCTAGTGTTTCAGGGTGTGTTTGGGGTTCCCCACCCACCTGCAGACCAATGGGACCAGGGGGCCCGGGGAAACCTCTGGATCCTTCGTCTCCCTTCTGTCCGAACATCCCCTGCTGACCCCTGGGACCGGGCTCTCCATCACCTCCCTGAGGACACAGTAACCATGTTAACACACTGACGGAGCAAAGCAATACACTGGATGTATGTAGCTAACAGCACAGCAAAACGGACTGCAAAGACATGTGTATGAAGATAGCATGTCTACTGTAGCTGAGAGTCTCCCCAATTGGGGCTAAGGTGGGTCCAAGGCTGGACAGGGGCAGAGATACTCACTGCAGGTCCTGGATTACCGATGGGACCCTGGAGACCAGCTGGGCCAGGAGGACCCTGTTCACCCTTGTCTGCTTTGCTTCCCTTTTGACCTGGCTCTCCAACCTCTCCCTGGGACACACAGGACACACATGATACACACACATAGGACACACGCATCACACAGGAGGACACACTTCACTTGTATCTGACATTTCTACAATAACATCTACTTTAAAATGCCAACCTTGTACAGAAAATCTAAACACGTACAAACAAACTGTCAGAGAATTGGCAAATGAGTTAATTACCTACAGTCAAAATCACTAGAGCAAAGATGCAGAAATCAGTCGAAATTTGGATTCAATTTGTGTGTGGGAAGGATACATGCGATTTTAAATGCAAGTGATAGATGGTGTTGGAGATTAGTGGACAAGTCCATTTAAAGCTCTACAGTGACATATGTTTGGCAGCTCAATAGATGGGCTGGATCGTA